>NW_020825708.1:0-176024 GCF_003286085.1 Drosophila persimilis
GAGATAAGGTTTTATAGTGAGATCTAACAGAAGTGCGGATACCAAATTTGGTTACTCTAGCTTAATAGTCTCTGAGATTTGTGAATATCCCCAGATTTGCATCCTTTGCGGGTCGGGGGGTGTGGCGAAATTTTTGAAACAAACTCGTCTCGGTCCGATATATTAGGATTGTGGATACCAAATTTGGTTGCACTAGCGTTTATAGTCTCTGAGATCTAGGCGCTAATGTTTTACTCTAAGCAAAGCCGCCTATGCTACGTGTGTGTTAGAGAGAGACAGGGCGAGAAAAAATGAATTGTTTTCTTGATGCTGGCTATAAATACGATCCAATTCAGATTTCGCAGTCTAAAAGATATCGTCATTCTCTACGATTCTGCGTTTTGGTTTTCTCGTATCTTTAAAATTGTGGATGCCACAGATTTTCGCCCTTTGTGGGGGCGGAAGTGGGCGGGGCAAGTTTTGAAATATTTTTGTAGCAGTGACATATCACAGAAGTCTGGATCCAAAACATCGTTGCTCTAGCTCTTATAGTCTTTGAGAATTAGCTGAAGGGGGACGGACAGACGGACAGACGGACGGACGGACAGACGGACGGACGACAGACGGACGGACGGACAGACGGACAGACAGACATGGCTCAATCGACTCGGCTATTGATGCTGATCAAGAATATATACTTTATGGGGTCGGAAACGATTCCTTCTGGACGTTACACACATACACTTTACCACAAATCTAATATACCCCAATACTCATTTTGAGTATCGGGTATAAAAATTATACTCTTCCAAGTAATCTCTTCCATTGTCTATACTTATTGTATTCTTTGTTCTCGTACTATAATTATCATGTCAGAACCGATCGGCAACTAAAACCGAAAAGAAATTGGTTGATTATTTACATAGAACATATTTTACGAAATTATACGTAAGCGCCAGAGGTTGTATCGCAGTCGATGACTGCAGTAGGGATTTTCTCGTTTTGTTTTTTTTTGCATCTGTTTGCAAATGAGTATTGGGGTATATTAGATTTTTGGTAAAAGTGTATGTGTAACGTCCAGAAGGAATCGTTTCCGACCCCATAAGTATATATATTCTTGATCAGCATCAATAGCCGAGTCGATTGAGCCCTGTCTGTCTGTCCGTCTGTCCGTCCGTCCATCCGTCCGTCCGTCTGTCCGTACTCTTCAGCGCCTAATGCTCAAAGACTATAAGAGCTGCTGGGGCGCTACAGACTGTAATCACAAATGGGAATATCAATAACCGGGCGAAAGGGCTGCACACGAGTATGTCCACTTCCGGGCCGAGTCTTATGCCGACGCCTCCCTTGGCCCCCTTCGCACAGGTAGTCTTGACCCTGTTTACATATCGGGGCTTGCTCGGGTTGCCCGTGTGGCAAGGGATTGAAATCGAGGCGTACCCCAACCAGCGCCCAAAAGAAGCCCTGAAAATGGATGCTCTTCTACGGAGTCTGGATCAGGTAGAATGGTCGTGGATCGTGGATATGACGCTTTTGGTGTGTTGTTTTGATCACTGATCACTGAATCAATAAGAGTACAGTGAATATTTAATGATTCATTTGTTGCCGCTTCTGGTGGATTCCGTGCCTCCGAAGTGCGTATGCGGGGGCCTGCAATTGGTGGCAACAAAGGCCCCACGGCTGCCACAATCGCTGCTGCAGCGGAAATGTTTTGCTGCTGCTGCATGCTCTCCTCCTCCGATTATTATTGAATAAATTGCAGAACAAATATGCAGCGAAATAAAAATAATAATAAATGCAATCACGGGGATGAACGATGAGCAATTGGACTCCCGTCCAAACGGAACGGATCGTAATATGCATAAACGATATATCTGATCGACTGGAAACTCTTGTTTGAATTTGACTTTGAATTTCGAATATTTCGGCATATATTTTCATTGCGGCCAAAAACGGAGAGACGATTCCGTGCATTACGATTCTGGCATCAACGAAAATAGATGCCCAAATGGAAGTGCAAACATCTCTGAGGGGAGGAGTGGAGTGTCGGGCGTGTGGACGTTTGTCTTCTGTCAGTGTGTGATTGGATACTGCTTGCTGCTTTCTGCTCGATGGCTTCCCCCTAGATCACGAGGTGCAGGCGTATCTGGAACACCAGCTCCTCGACGGTCTTCTTCAGGAGCGCCGCCAAAGACAGGATGAATCCCAGGAGGCTGAGGGAGAACAGCCAGGGAGTGGTCATGAGCACGGCAAAGAAGACGAGCGTCTCGTCGCCCCGGGCATTGGCCATGCGCCACAGCAACTGGCGCTGGATGGTGCGCAGCTTGAACTTGCTGTTCCACAATCGGAGGCGCATCGAGCCGACGGTTTCGTTGACGACCACAGTCTTCTCGACCAGCCAGAACACCGCGCAGCACAGCATCTGCATCACCAGCAGCACGACCTTGACCACAGCGGTCTCCAAGACGAGGTGGTACAAGGCCACCATGCGCTGACTGTGCTCCGGCTGCATTGTGGAGAGCACGACTGCGCCGAGGGACTCCAGCGGAGAGACCCTGGGGGAAGGGCCGTCGGAGAGCTCCTCCCACTCCGAGTCCGACTCGGTGCGCTCTATCGAGCTGAACTCGCTCTGGCCCTGACAGGAGCACGACTCCTCCTCTTGGTCCTCCTCGGTGGGCATCGAGTAGTCGCCCTCGTAGTCGCCGTCGTAGCGGCCGTCGGAGTACTCTTTGTGCGGGCCGTCGTAGTAGTCTCCGCGGCTGTCCGGAGAAGCGCCGCCTGTCCAGAGGGAGCTCAACACGGGCGGTGGTCCCATCGATGCCATCTGTGGCACAGCATTGAATCTGCAGGGGAGCCGGGGGTAAGTTATGTCCTAGGGGGAAGGGGAGTCTGAGCTGCTGCCGCTCACCCATCTGAATCACCCATCGGAGGGAAGGTGGGGGGGTGTGCGCGACCTATTGGACCCATTGGGCGCGAAAGCAGAAGACTAGTGTGGATTTGGCCTAGGAAGGGCATCGCATTGAGTCCATTCTTGTCGCCGGAACCTTCGGGGGGGACCTGCAGCTCCGGCTGCTGCTGCTGATGCTGGTCGGTAAAGTCGAAGGATCCCATGGATCCGAAAATACCCCGCGAAAGGGTGAATGGGGAACGTGGATTATTAATAGTTGGATTCATCTTATTCCAGCACCTGTGAGGAAATATTCGTTCATGGGCTTTGTTTTGTATTTGTATTTTTATTTACTTTATGTTCCCTGTACTTTCGATATTTGTACTGAATGATTCCCAGAGCCAGTTCTGAACGGCTCCAAGTGATAGTTCAGGGCCCACTTCGATGTTGTGTTCCTAACAGATTCTCCCTTCTTTTCAGGTCTCCCCACCCCACCCCACAACGCCGCAAAAATATTTCAAAACTTCGCGCCGCCCACTTCCGCCCCACAAAGAACGAAAATCTGTGGCATCCACGTTTTTAAAGATACGATAAAACCAAAAAAGGCAGAATCGTAGAGGATGTTTATATGTTCTAGAATGTAAAATCTCAACCAGATCGTATAATTATTATAGCCAGAATCAAGAATACAATTTTATTTTTCCTCGCTCTGTCTCTCTCAAAAACACAGGTTTCATGGTCGGTTTTGCCAGTTGCAAAATATGAGTTCAAGGATCTCAGAACCTATAAGAGCCAGAGCAACCAAATTTGGTATCCATACTCCTGTGATATCGGACCTTGACTGTTTCGTGTCCAAATTTCGGCACACCCCCTTCCGCCCCCGCAAAGGACGAAAATCCACAAATCTCAGAGACTATTATCGCTAGAGTAACAAAATTTGGTATCCGCACTTCTGTTAGATCTCACTATAAAACCTATATTTCAGAATTTCTCCCCACCCCCTTCCGCACCCACAAAGGACGAAAATCTGTTATATTCACAATATTGCACATTCGAGAAAACTAAAAACGCAGAATCATAGATAGTGACCATATCTATCAGATCGCTGAATCTGGATCAGATCGGATCATTTTTGTAGCCAAAAGCAAGAAATCAATTTGCAGTGGCTACGCAGCGCCCGACGTCACGCTCTGACTGATTTTCTGTCTCTCTCGCACGCACTCTTTGTCGTGTCGTTTAATATTAGCGGCCTCTGCCGGAGGAGAGCCATACTGACTAAGTATCGGGTATAAATGTAGAGTTGCGGTGTCCGCAGCAACTCACAACGTTCCCCCTCGTTTTAAATTTGGTTGTTGCGGGGAGGCGGAATCTCTTCACGAACTCTCGCCATTTTGCTGCTACTTGTCATGAGAATTGGAAAAAACATTGAAACAAAGAAAGGATCTGCCACCACTAATGGTAATAATTGCACATTGGCTATCATTAAGCAATGATCAGAATTATAGAACAAATTGTCTACATCCATGTTTAGCTAAACTTTAGTTTTCTCCGTTTTTTTCTTACTCACTCATATTAAAACCAAAAACCAAAAAAAAACACAAACTAACGAGAGAAAACTGTGTAAAGAGTTAGAAAGTGCCAATAAATACATTAAACACAAACACACACACACACAAGAGACTTTTCAATTAAAAACAACAAGCAGGCAGCAAATCGCCAACACACAAACTAACAACAACCATGACGAAGGGAATGGCCAGACGGGGGTCAAACAGATGCCACAGCGACGGCGGCAGACCGGCCCGCAGAGGGGCCCTAGCGGCAGCAGCAGGAGCCATCTACACCAACACCAACTCCGCCAATAGCAGCAGCAGCAGCAGAGCACTCGGCGCAGACGCCAACACCAACGTCAACGCCAATGCAGAGCGCCGACGCCACAGCGACGGCGGCTGCAGCCAATACAATGATAACAGCAAGCGTGAGTACCGAGCCATCGCTGATGTATCCACGGCCACAGCCAAGAGCCAAACACAAAGGGAAATGCTGAAAAGACGCCGCTCTCACGGCCACTTTTCCCGCCTCTCGCGAATACCCACACATTCTTATTGCCTCCTCCCCACCCTGCATACGAAACAAGTAAACCAACTGAGAGAGTCGAAAGGGGGAAACGACAAAGAGACGGACTAACAGTGAAGAGTCTGCAGAACAAGAGGCCTCGAAACATACCTGCCTTCATACCTACATATAGACGATACTTCAGCCCGAGCGGAAAAAGCAGCGAACGGATCGAACATTACAATCGAACCTGGTTCGAGTTTGAGCTTGAACGCCCCTCTCATGACGAAAGCCCTGGCAGCAAACACAAACGCAAACACACATGCAAACACAACCGCAAATAAAATGACAACGACATTGTGTAAAACGGCAATGCAAATTAAATAACTGCGGTAGCGGATTGCGTTTTTAAAAAGTTTTTATTTTACTTCTAACTTCACAGATATAGATTTAAGTAGAGGGTCACAAAGGATTCCGGACAAAGGGTTTGCGCGATCTTAATTTTTAGCTCGACTTTGCGGTGTCGCTTTTGGATCAAGACTGGCTTGAACTTTCTGATCTTTGCATCGTTGATCCCTTTCGGGAATAGTTTTTCTATAAACATTTCAATTGATTTCGCCATCCCGAGTATTGGATTTCGTCATCCAAAGAGAGAACTGTAAAAGGCTTAAAGTGCAGGATCTGCAGAAAGCCGGGAGTGAGATTGTTTATGAGAAGCCGGGTGTGGGCAAACATTGGTTTTCCATTTAGGCGAGTGTCAAAGATTGGGATTGCGGCGGGAGCCCTTGAGATTGTACATCTTAGAAATCAATTAGGCGGAGGCCCAAGATTGAAATTGTTTTCGATTTGGAAAGCCAAAGATTGTTTACAACTCGTATAAGAGCTCAATAGAATTGGGTACGTTAACTCCCCCCATTCTTAAATGTTTCGTCCCGATACATTTTTAAGTTCTGATAGAGCTCTAATTTCTTCTGACAGTATTTGAATGTTGCTTTCCACTATTTCTTCTGACGGTATTCTTATTGATTTAATAAGTACAAATTTGGTTAATTTATAGCCGAAGTAAAATAACATTATCAATATCAAAATGATTAAAAATAATGTTGTTAATGGTAAGGCCGTATTACCTAATGTTATAAGGGGATTTAAAATATTAATGTTCAAAGTGACCGCCACGATAATTAAATATTGATCTGTAACAACACTGCGCATGTGCCCTGCTGCATATCGATGTTCTCATATCGATGTTCTGTATATCGATGTTCCCTTTTCGGTGTCTCTCTCTTGCGTATGTTACTCGGAAGCACATATAATTCTGTATACTGATATTCTGCTGTCTTACAAATAAAATAACTTTAACAGGTTATGGGCCCAGACACCAATTCACCCAGAAACAGTATAAAACAGAAACAGTGAGAAACAATAAACATTGTTTGGTGCTTAGTGAAAAGCAGTGCTAAAAAATGGCATAGACTCATTGGGGTTATGTGTGTACATAGAAAGGCAAAAGAACAAGTTGAACAAATTCAACGGAGATTCGCATTGTGTTTTTTGATTAGAATTTTGCAGCGAATCGGACCGTTGCCGTGGTTTAAAGTCCAAAATAAAGCAGTCCCAACGGATCAAGAAACACAAAAGCGAACGGAGACTCAAGTGTGTATACCAAAAAGTGCGTATGCCAAGCCGCACAAAACGGCAAGTGTGTATACCCAAAAGTGTGTATACCAAGGCATAGAAAATCGCGAGTGTGTGTGTGTAAATAGCAACTCGGGGGGATACTGAAAAGAAAACGAAAAAAACAAAAGAAAGACACGGACAACAGTATTGTCGTCGTAGTTGCTTTGTGCATGAGACGATCGACAGTTTTAAATTTTGCACTGTGGGACAATAAGTATAAAATATGAGTGGAAATATGAATTTCAATATTGAGAAACTGGACGAAAACAATTATAGCACATGGGAAGTTTTGATGAGAAGTGTTCTCATACAAAATGATTTGTGGCCAATCGTCAGTGGTAAAATTGAGCTTAGTGAAAGTGCAACAAGTGAGCAACGTGCAGCTTTTGAACTAAAGGATCAAAAGGCGTTGGCGTCAATTTTACTTTGCGTTAAATCGACCCAACTAAACAATATTAAAAATTGTGTATCGTCGTCACAGGCATGGCAAAAGCTAAATAAAATTCACAGGCCAAGCGGACCAGCAAGGGTAGTGTTTTTAATTAAACAATTGTTGACGTTAAAAATGTCGGATCGTATAAGTGCACAGGAATATTTGCGGAAATTCCAGGTGGTACACGAGGCTTTAGCAGAGGTCAACATAAAGGTTGATGAAAAGATCTTATCAGTTGTGTTGCTAAATGGTTTGCCTAAATCGTATGAAAGTTTTGTTGTTGCGATTGAGACGCGAGATGATTTGCCGAGCTTGAGCATGCTAAAAATAAAAATTTCTGAAGAAGCGAATAGGCAGGAAGATAGCATTAGCAAGGAAATTACAAGTAGCGCGGAACTACACGTCAGTTATGACAACAACAATTTTAAGAAAAACTTTAAGAAGGGCAAAAAGTGTTTTAAGTGCGGAAAGGAAGGCCATTTTAAATCGGAATGCCGTGCTAAAAGCAAGCAGGAAGAAGCAAACAACAAGGGCGCAAACAGTAAAAGCGGGGAAAGATTGGGTACAATGCTTTGCGTAACCGAATATGACAAAGTGGAACCAGAAAAATATGTACCAATCCTAAGATTAGCTAAGCCGAATGACCAGATGTTAAATGCATGGTGCATAGACAGTGGCGCAACGGCGCATCTATGTTGTGACAAGGAACGCTTTGTGTCGTTCACGGAAGATAATCAAAAAGTATTTTTAGCCGGCGGTAAATCACTTATTGCTGAAGGGCATGGAACTGTTCAAGTAAAGTTCGGTGATAGATCCGTTACGATGGAAAATGTTATCTTGGTACCAGATTTGCAGTACAATTTTATATCGGTCACAAAACTATTAAAACATGGAAAAAAAGTTGTGTTTGAGAAAAATCAAGCGATGATTTTTGAAAACGGAAAAATAGTTATAAAGGCACATCTGGAAAATGGATTGTTTATGGTTCAGGACAATCAGGAAAAGTGTATGAACATTGTAAATGTTGAGGCAGATGCATTCAAATGGCACAATAGGTTCGGACATGTACATTTTGACGCATTAAAGGAAATGGTTAACAAGGAGATGGTAATAGGTCTCAAGGGCATATACAAGCCAAAACAAGTGTGTGCAACATGCGCAAAAAGTAAAATTTGCGTGCAACCATTTCAATCGAGCACAAACAGGTCAAAGGGCGTTCTAGACTTAATACATACTGATGTATGCGGTCCAATGCAAAAGCAGTCAATGGGAGGCAATCGATATTTCGCCACATTTATTGATGATTGTTCAAGATATGTATCAGTAAGTTTCCTAAAAACCAAAGATCAGGTTTTCGAGGCTTTTAAAGAATTTAAAAGTCAAGTTGAGTGCCAAACTGGGAGAAAAGTCAAGGTTTTACAAAGCGACAATGGCCGAGAATACATATCAAGCGTTTTTGACAATTACCTAAACCAAAATGGAATAAAGCGAAACTTAACAGTGCCATATACACCTCAACAAAACGGAGTTGCAGAAAGGGCCAACAGAACATTGGTAGAAATGGCAAGAAGTATGCTGCTGCATGCTGGGTTGAGTGAATGCTATTGGGCAGAAGCGATTCGAACTGCCACGTATTTGCGAAATAGAGTGGCAAGCAGCTGCTTGAGCGGGGTGACACCTTTTGAAATATGGACAGGTCGAAAGCCAGTGGTATCGCATTTAAGAGTTTTTGGCTCAGTAGCGATAGCTCTAGATAAAACAAAGAAATCAAAGTTCGCACAGAAAGGCTTAGAGTATATAATGGTGGGCTACTCGGATACGGCCAAAGCATACCGTTTGGTCAGTAAAGAAACCAGGAAACTCGTAGAGAGTAGGGATGTCATTTTTGTAGAACCTGAAGGGGGCAAACTAGATGCATCATGTTCCAATGACATATCATCAATTGAGGTTCAACAAAACCAGAACGCTGAACCCGAAATGGATAGCGAGCAATTTAAAGATCCAGAAAATGAGCCAGAAAATCAGGAGGAGATTAGGTCTAGTAATGACATTCTTGTAATTCCAGAACCAATAAGAGGACCAGGACGCCCAACCATAGTACGGACGGGCAAACCAGGACGACCAAGGAAGCAGTATCATATGCTCAATGCGATACTGGCAGCAGACGTACAAGTTCCACAAAACTACGCACAAGCTGAACGGTCTACTGAAGGCGAGATATGGAAAGCATCAATGAAGGACGAGTACGAATCTCTCGTGAAGAACGGCACGTGGTCGCTTACTAAATTGCCTAGCGGGAAAAAGTCCATTGGATGCAGATGGGTTTACGCAGTTAAGTCCAATCCGGATGGAAGCGTGAACAGGCTCAAATCACGTCTGGTGGCGAAAGGTTGTAGCCAACGCTACGGGATCGACTACAAGGAAACATTTGCACCAGTTGTACGCCACGCAACTATCAGGTTGATAATTGCACTTGCAGTCGAACATGGTCTCCACCTACATCAAATGGATGTTGTCACGGCGTATCTCAACGGCGAATTGGAAGATGAGGTTTTTATGAGACAACCTGAGGGCTTCACCAGCGAAGTTCACCCAAATCACGTTTTGAGGCTTCACAAAAGTATATATGGCCTAAAACAATCAGGAAGAGTGTGGAACTCTACGTTGGATGCAACGCTGAGACGCATTGGTTTTATACCGACTGTCAACGAACCCTGTCTGTATCGTAAGCCAGGTAAAAATATGTGTCTAATAGCTGTCTACGTAGATGACATTATTTTGGCGTGTAAGGACCTAGATGATATATCTGATATCAAGATAAAGATCGCAGCAGAATATGATGTGGTTGACATCGGGCCTATGCAATACTTTTTAGGTATTGAGGTGAAACGTGAAGGCAGTACGGGTGCGATTTCAATCAGCCAACGGAAATATATTAGAGAGTTGCTCGAACAGTACAATTTGAAAGATTGTCGACAGACGTCCACGCCTCTTGAAGCTGGTTACCAGGTGGCATGCAACAAAGAGGATTGCCGCAGGGTCGACATCACATCGTTCCAAAAGCTAATTGGAGAGTTATCTTATCTTGCTGTTATGACTCGTCCAGACATTGCGCATTCGGTGAACAAATTAGCACAACGTAACAAGGATCCTCATTCCGAGCATGAAGCGGCAGCCAAGCACATACTTCGATATTTGGCAAAAACTATCGACTGGGAGATATGCTACACAAAGCAAGGAAAGGCAATTGAGTGTTTTGTTGATGCAGATTGGGCAAGTGATATGACGAACCGAAAGTCATTCACTGGCTATGTATGCATGTTGGCAGGAGGAGCGGTTTCTTGGGAGTCAAGAAAGCAATCGACGGTTGCCCTCAGTTCCACGGAGGCAGAGTACATAGCCTTATCATCTGCAGCAAAAGAGGCGATATACTTTCGCAGCCTACTGATTGACTTAAAGCTGATATCCAAGCAGTCAGCTATTCAGATGTACGGCGACAACATTGGAGCACAGCAGCTTGCTAGAAACCCCATGTTTCATGCACGTACAAAGCACATCGACGTCAAGATACATCATATTCGAGAGGTTCTCAAGAGAGGTGAAGTCAACATTGCATATCTGCCAACCGATGAGATGATAGCAGATGTCCTCACAAAGAACTTAGCCAAGGTTAAGCACCATAAATTTGTATTCGCATTTGGTTTAAAAGGTCGTTTATAAGTGCTTGACATGTTATTGAATATTAGTTAAGTATATTTAAAGTTTGTAAACATGCGTTGTGTTGAGGAGGAGTGTTCAAAGTGACCGCCACGATAATTAAATATTGATCTGTAACAACACTGCGCATGTGCCCTGCTGCATATCGATGTTCTCATATCGATGTTCTGTATATCGATGTTCCCTTTTCGGTGTCTCTCTCTTGCGTATGTTACTCGGAAGCACATTGTAAAGTAGTGATCCTAGGCTGGGGTCAGGCTCAGTCTGCCCAGGGTCACCTACAGTTTATTTGTAAGTTGCTGAGACGTTGAGACTGGGGGGAGGGAAGGCGGGTCGTTGGCGCATGGATCGCCGAGCCGCCGTCAACGACGGGGCCTTCGGGAGAAATTAGGGGGGGGGGGGGGGAGAGCGGGCGTGGGGCCGGGCGGCGCGAAACTCACCCGAGACGCTGCACTCCCCGACTTCAGCAGGGTAAAACCCCTGTTGCCAAGGTCGAGGTGGGCCGCGGATCCGGGGAGGTGAAGGAAAAGGATAAGGGGGGGCGCCTCTGTCGAAACGCGTACCACTTCTCACTCCAGCAGGGTAAAACCCTGTTGCCAGAGGCAGAGCGGGAGCGTAGCGACCGAGAACAGTCAGGAAAACGGATGGGGAGGGGGTGGAGAGATGACCGCAGTCGGTGGTCCGACCGGAGAAAACAAATGGAAGCCAACGCGTTCTTAATTCTATGATCGAAGTTTTATTGGATTAATTCCCCTCGCACTCCCTTCTACTCCTACTACTACCTTGGCCATCGGCCAGCTCACCCGCGGATCCGGCGCCTGTGTTCCCGCAGCTCCTCCATGCTTTTTTTCTCCTCTCTGGCGCGCGGCCGTTCAACACTTTTCTTTATCTCTTCACTTCGATGTCCGCGACGTTCCGTCTTCGCTCACTTCCAAGAATCGACTCCTTCTCTCGCCACGGTCGCTCGACGTTCTCCCCACGCCTCGCGCTCGTTTTCGGGCCAACGGGACTTTTCCGAAAGAGATCCGCTCTGCTGCCGGCTGAGCATGGCTCTCTCTCCTCGCCGTCTTCTTTGCGGTTGTTCCGTGTGAGCTGGCCGTTTGGCGGGATTTCGGCTATGCAAAACATAACTAGCTTATTTACTACTATAGCATATGATTGTGACTAATCCAGTCCCAGTATGGGTCCTCACACCCTCTCCTTACTTCGGGGGGCCCGTGAGCGAATAGTCACTTTGCTCGTCTTGCTGATGTGGACCTGGAAGAAGGTGTTGTCCGCCTCTGCCAAGAATCGGACATCTTTACGCCGCGGGTTGACGAGTTGTGCCAGGAGCCGGGCTTTCAGGGTGTCTGGCAGCCGGCCGTCGGGCGTACGTACTCTCCAATCCGCCTCCCCAGTCACCCAACGAACGGCTGGGTTGGGGGTCGACGTTTCTGGTATCTCCGGACGGCCGCCGTCGATATGTAGGATGGCGTCCAGATCGCGGACGGCCGGTAGCTCTGCGTCTTCGGTGGCGATGTCTTCGGGGCGCAGGATGGCGTCAAAGTTGCTGACGGCCGGTAGTCCTGCATCTTCGGGGGCGATGTCTTCGGGACGCAGGATGGCGTCAAAGTTGCTGACGGCCGGTAGTCCTGCATCTTCGGGGGCGATGTCTTCGGGACGCAGGATGGCGTCAAAGTTGCTGACGGCCGGTAGTCCTGCATCTTCGGGGGCGATGTCTTCGGGACGCAGGATGGCGTCAAAGTTGCTGACGGCCGGTAGCCCTGCATCTTCGGGGGCGATGTCTTCGGGACGCAGGATGGCGTCAAAGTTGCTGACGGCCGGTAGTCCTGCGTCTTCGGGGGCGATGTCCAACCCGTCTATCCGTTCGAGAAGGTTGAGCGTATCAAGGGCCCCGAAGAGTGCCGGAAGCGGTGGCTCTTCCCAGCGGAGCACCTCTTTTTCGAACTCCGTCGGCTCGAATTGCTGGCGGTATCCGCGTGCGGTGGCACCTGGCAGCCCGTCAGGGATAGTGATGGCCTCTGCCCCCTCGTCGGGGCTCGGACCCGGAGCGGTGTAGTCGGCTGCTTCTCCTACGGTGGCGTGTCCAGGGCCCTGCGCGTGCTCTTCGGCGACCTGGTCGGGGTTGACCTGGCTGGGGCCCTGAGCATGGGTGAACGTGGCTCTGGCGGCGTTGCCAGGGCTTGGGTCCCTGTACGTCTGGGCCACGTCTCCTATAATATTGACGTGATCGGGGTCGGAATCGTGCCCCTCGATGATCTGGTCGATGCGGGGCCAGCTTACGACGTCGCCGCATAAATTTTCCCAGCTGAGGACCTCTGGGTGGACTTGGAATTCTCGCGGAGTGGGGCGAAGAATCAGTTCCTCGATGATCTCCCAGACGACTGGGGGCTCCGGCCTGGCTTTTGTCGTAGTTCTCCGTCGGCGGGGGTCTCTCGCATTCGCTGAGCTGTGAATAGGAATGGACTGGTTGACTACAGGCAAGAAATACTTTGATACTCTATGAGTGCGGCGGAGCGGTTATAGACTTAATGAGAATCTCCAAAATGTCGGCCTTGGTTGGTCCCTTCGGTACAATCACGGTTGCGGTTTGCCCTTGAAGGAACAGCCACGCCCGCTTCGTTTGGTGCGTCGTTCTTCGAAGGATGTCCGGGTCCCGGAAGCGGATGTGTCCAGGAGAAGCGGCCACGCACGCCTCGTTCGGTGCGTCGTTCCTCGCAGGATATCCGGGTTCCTGAAGCGGATGGGTCCAGGAGAAGCAGCCACGCACGCCTCGTTCGGTGCGTCGTTCTTCGAAGGATGTCCGGGTCCCGGAAGCGGATGTGTCCAGGAGAAGCGGCCACGCACGCCTCGTTCGGTGCGTCGTTCCTCGCAGGATATCCGGGTTCCTGAAGCGGATGGGTCCAGGAGAAGCAGCCACGCACGCCTCGTTCGGTGCGTCGTTCCTCGCAAGATATCCGGGTTCCTGATTGGTTTCGTCTCTGTGTATCCGGGGTGTCAGCATCGTCGTGGCGGTTTGAGTAGATCTGCGTTGTAATCAAGATTGTTGTATATTGGTTCGGTCAGGGTCGTCTTCACTGTCCGTCCTGATCTGGTCGGCCTTTTCGTCATCTTCGTCGATGGTCGGGTAGAACGCCTTCAGGTCGTTCAAACTGGCTGATCGCTGCTTACGTCCGTTTAGAACCTGTAATCGGACGAGATTCGGAGAGAGAAACTTGGTCACCCGGTATGGTCCCTCGAATTTCGTGGCCAACTTGGAGGCGAAGCCTTCGGCTGCTTTGGACAGAGTGTGGCGACGTAACATCACTTGGGATCCAATAGCCGGTTTCCATTCCCTACGGCGGAGGTTGTAATGTCGTTTTTGCTCCTCTGATGCTTTGTCGCAGTTTGTTTTTGCGATTTCGAACACCTCTCTCATCTGTCGTGCCCTGGTCTCCGGGTCGGCGATGCTAGTTCCCGTTCCTGGCGTAACCTCGTCGTACAAGGCGCCTGGCAGTCTTGGCTCGCGACCTTGGATCAAAAACGCGGGGCTGAATCGCGTCGAATCGGACACGCTTGAGTTGATCGCGAGCGTGATTTCTGGCAAGAGCTCGTCCCAAGTGTTCTGTTTTCCGTCGATGTATTGCGCCACCATCGTTTTAATTGTTCTGTTCGCGCGTTCTGTTGGATTTTGTTGGGGAGTGTACGGGGCAGTATGCTGAAGTTCCATCCCTAGCCTTTTGCAGAATCCTTTGAACGATCGGCTGGTAAACTGTGCCCCATTGTCGCAAACGAAGGTACGAGGGGTACCAAAGCGGCTTAGGATTCTTTCTCGGAATGATCTTTCCAGGTGTGGCGTAGTTGCCTTGCGTAGAGGCACCAGTTCGACCCACTTACTAAATGCGTCGAAGAAAACCAGGAGGACGGTGTTTCCATGTTTGGAGCGGGGCAACGGCCCAACAAAGTCGGCGCATAACACGCTGAAGGGTTCGTCAACTTGTCTGGTGAACATTTTCCCCGCCGGTTTGAACTGGCTCACCTTGTATTTTTGGCACACTACGCATTGGCGAACGTATCTGGCGACTTCTCGGAACAGGCCTGGCCAGTAGTACTTTTGGGCGACTCGTGTGCTTGTTTTTCGGATTCCTAGATGTCCGGCCGTCGGGTGGTCATGGCATTCTTTTAGTACGCGTCGTCTATGTTCTGCAGCGACGCAGAGTTTCCATGGGGTGGAGTCTTCTTCTTCGGGCACGGTGTGCAGGCGCCGATACAGTTGTCCACTCTCGCTTCGGTAGTCTTCATATTTGCCCGGCTGCTGCCTGATTCTCGCCAACATTTTCCTGATCCACTTGCACTGTGACTCCTCCTCCAGAGCTTGATGTAGTAATTCCAATGGTTGGCGGGAAAGTGCATCTGCTACCACGTTCTGCTTCCCTCGGCGATAGTGAATATCGAATTGATACTGTTGCAGCTCTAAAGCCCAACGTGCTATCCGTCCAGTGGGGTTGTCGATCGAGTTGATCCATTTGAGGGCGAGATGGTCCGTGATCACGTCAAATCGGTATCCTTCCAAGTAACAGCGCAGCTTGCGGATTGACCACACTATTGCCAAGCATTCCTTCTCAGTAACGGAGTAGTTCTCCTCGGCTTTGGACAAGCGTCGACTCGCGTAGGCTATTACTCGTTCCTCGTCCCTTATCTTTTGTGTAAGGACGGCTCCTAATCCTTGTTCGCTAGCGTCGGTTTGCAATGAGAATTTTTCAGAAAAATCAGGGCAGGCGAGGACCGGCGCTTCAGTTAACCTGATCTTCAACTCCTCGAAGGCTTTCTCCTGTTCTTCCGACCATTTCCATTGCCGATCTATCCTTAACAACGCCGTCATGGGTTCTACTATTTCGGAAAAGTTGGGTACAAACCGCCGGTACCAGGAGGCCATGCCGATGCATCGGCGAAGTTCCTTGACACCTGCCGGGGGTTTCAGGTTGCGCACTGCGGCGATCTTGTCAGGATCCGTGTGTATGCCGTTCCCGCTGATGACGTGTCCTAAATACTTCAGTCTGCGTTTGAAGAAGCTGCATTTGTCCTTGTTGAGTCGAAGATTAGCCTTGCGCAGCCGCTGTAGAACTGTCCCAAGATGCCGCATGTGGTCCTCCACGGTGTGCCCGATGACGATAATGTCATCAAGATAGGCGAATGCGTGTGGTTCCATGTCGGGGCCAATCACGCTATCCAGTGCTCGCTGGAAGGTCGCGCCGGCGGAGTGAAGGCCAAAAGGCATCACTTTCCAGTGAAACAATCCGCGGCCCGGCACGGTGAACGCCGTGCACTCGCGGCTGGTTGGGGCAAGCGGAATTTGCCAGTAGCCGCTCTTCAGGTCCAGGGTCGATATGTACCTGGCATCTCTCAGCTGTTCCAATATGTGTTGAATCCTGGGGAGGGGATACGCGTCGGGGATCGATCGCGCGTTCAACTGTCGGAAGTCTATGCACATCCTGATGTCACCTGTTTTCTTGCCCACGAGGACGATTGGGGCGCTATGTGGACTCTTCGAAGGTTCAATCTGCCCTTCCTTAAGCAGTTCGTCGACCTGTTTATTAATGACGGCTTGCATAGCGGGGTTTTTTGGATAATAACGTTGTTTTATCGGCTTGTTGTCGCGCATCACGATGGTGTGTTCTGCAATGGGGGACACTCCGCTGAGGCCGTCGAATTGTTTCAGTTCCTGTTGCAACCATTCGGTGATCCGGGGTTCCAGGGGTTCGTCGTCTTCGGGCTCGAATCCAGGGGTCAAAACGTCGGGCAATTGGGATATATTCACGGTGGCCACTGTTGCTCCTTGTGTCCGTTCCCTGGTGCGCCTACGGCGGGGCCCGTTGTCGCCGATGCCGGGCTCGAATCGCACTCGTTTCTTGGATCGCTGCTGTACCTCGTGTACCCGGAAGGGGTTTTTCAGCATGGCTCTGTGGTCGAGGCCGGGGAGCGCCGATGTCCATCCGGGTTGGTATCCTGCCGGGGTCGAGACCTCGCCCGAATTCCTAGAATTCCTTGAAGGAACGGCCACGCACGTCTCGTTTGGTACGTCGTCCCTCGCAAGTTTTTCCCACCTCACCATCATGGATCCCAGGGGATCGGCCACGCGCTCCTCGTTCGGCACGTCGTTCCTCGTCGGTTCTTGATGCTGGGCGACCCGGTCTCGGCTGAGATTCGTAGGTTGATCCAGGCGGGCTGTGGATCCTATGTATTGAGTCCTGGTATCATGGCTGTGTTTAAATTGCAGGCGCAAGGGGACTCCTCCACACTGCAGGGTCGCGTCTATTCCGCATAGGAAATCCATCCCGAGGAGGACGTCATCCAGCACGTCTTTCATTACTAGCACCGGCATCTTTACTTGTTGATCTCCTAGTCGTATGTCTGCCATCAGCGCCTGAGTCAATTCCCGGAGGGACCCATCCGCCAATCTGATCGTCGTTCGTACCATCGCTATACTCTGTCCGTTGTCCAGCTCCAGGGCTTTGCGTTCGCTAACGAGGCTCCGTGTGGCGCCTGTGTCCAGAGTAGCGAGTAGGTCCTCTCCTTCCATGGTTACTTGCGCGCGAATTCGTCCTCTCTCCAGCCGCAGGGTTCCCTTTACTGCCTCGGGGTGGGATTGGCGGTCTTCGCCCGGTCCCCTGCCGAGTGAAGCGCCTGTCCGTTTCCCGACGAATTCCTGCGACAGCATTCGATGGTGCGTAGCCCGCGACGGCCGCAGTCCCAGCAGTATAAGACTTGGGGCTGTTTACACTCCCTGGAAAAGTGTCCGGACCCGCCGCAGTTCCTCCAAGCATGCTGCACGTCGATTATGGGGTCGGCGTCTTGGAGGATGGTTCCATTCCTGACATCCGGCTGCTGCGAGTCCGTCGACCAATCCCTCACCTGGGTTCTATCGTGCCGGAGATCCTGTGTCCTCGCAGCCGCGTGATTCCTTGGTCCTCGTTGACCAGCCGTTGGCCCTAAAGTTTCCCGCGGACGGGTGTCTCGTGCTTGGTTCGCGTAGCCCGTGAGCTCCGACGGTCCCTTGTTACGCGTCACCTCGAAGTTCACAACTAGTTGCGTTAATTCGGAGAGAGAATCAAAATCTTTTCGTCTCGTAAACAACTGGTATTCCGGGAGCATGTTATCGTATATCCTTTCCAATTCCTGAGCCTCGGTGTATCCCGCGCGCTGCATCATTAGTCGAATGTCCACGAGGTACGTTTTAAACGCTTCTTTTGGTCGTTGAAAATGGGTTCGGATCTCGTCTTCTAGCCGTTGAAAGTACCGGGGAGGCAAAAAAAACTCTGAAAACTCTTTGCGAAAGGTCTCCCATGGTTCTCCACTAAGGCGGCTCGTTCGAAACCAACTCTCGGCCCGACCGGTCAACAACACGAGGATTCCTTGTGATAAGTGTCGTAGATCTATCTTATAAGTGGCTGCCCTCTCTTGCACGTGCTCAAGGAAACTTAACGGATCGCCGGACCCATCAAACACGATTCCCCAGCGGACCATTTTCTCGGTGATCGCAGCGTTAAAATGCTCTTCGTTCCAGGTGGACCCCTTCGTTGGTGGGTCCTTGCTACCGTGCAGGTTTCTCTGCGCGGCACCGACGTCGATGCCATGGAGCAGGCTCTCTGCCGGCACAGCGGATCCCGACGCCGCGATACTACGGCTACTGGCGGGTACGACATCATACGCAGCCGGGGGATGGGGTTGTAGGCTAAGAGGCGCGAGTGTAGAAGGGCGGGGAGAAAGTGGTTTAACCTCTGGAGTCACGGCGACTCCGTACTGGGCCTCCAATTCCTCCAACCGAGCACGCGCCGTACTTGGTAAATCGGCCGAGTTTGCGAAGGTCGCGAGTCGACGTCTCAACTCTTCGACAGTTCCAGCGCTGTCTAACCCAAGCTCCGCGGTAATCATCTCCAACTCGTTCTTGCGCCTGACCGAAATCCACTTGACTCCCATGTTGAGTTGGTCCGGGTCACTGTTGCTGCACGTGGTCTACGATCAAATGTCGGGGGCGTCGCCCGAGGAGTCGAAAAACGTAGCTAAGGACGCGGCGAGAGACGGGGCTCTGAATCCTTAAACGGCGAGGACGCGTGCGAGGCTATTCGGTGGTGAATTACCGGTGGGCCGTCTTGGTCGGGGACCTGGACACGGGGGCTGGCAATTAACACGCGCTTGTTCAGGGGTACTTTAGTCGTTGGTTTCTGCAGGACTGTTCCGGTTAGAATGCGTTGGTTCGAGTTCGGTTTCGGGGGGAGCGCGAGGTGGACAGAAGACGCGGGATCGCTGTCGTTGTATGCTGCGGGATAGGGACCACTGTATGCTGCGGGATAGGGACCACTGTATTTTGCGCGTTGTGTACTGATCGAAGGCAGGGGATCACTCTGTTCCACACGTTGTATGTTGACCGAATCCTGAGGATGACTGTCTCTTGCGTTGTATACAACCCGGCTTATATTGGGTCTGGCTGAACGGCCGAGCCTCTGCCGACGTCGACGTCTCGGAATCGGCCGAGAACACCACGCGAGAGAGCCGCGGGCGAATGGTTAGGTAAATAGTCGAAGATCGGGGGGTGCGGGTAGTATGAGAAAGGGATAATTTCATGTATTATACTCGTGGGTCGTTCGGCGCATGCCCGCCGCCGACGCCCAGAACTGTTCTCCGGTCTTCACTCCCTCTCTCCCCACTGAAATGCAACAGAGATCTGGCTGCCCTTGGCTCTTTCCCCACTGTACCGGGCGCTATGATCCCGCATGGTTTTGCCTGAGTATAACGGAATTTTCGTTCTGCTTTGCGTGCTGCTTCGTCGCTGGTGCTTCACTTGGATTTTTTTTTTTTTCTCTCTTTCTGCTGGGCATGGGAAGGGCATCACTATGCTTTGCTTGGCTGCGGGCTGTACTTTCATTCTGTCGTTTTCCTCTCTCATTTCCTCTTTTTATTTGATGACGGCTAACGGGGATTGTACAGCTTTTCAGCCACGCTTTGCTCGCTGCTGGCCTGTACATTCGTATCGTATTTTCTTATTGATACCCTATAAATTTCTCCTCGGTTTGATGCGGCACTACCTACGCGATCTACTTGTGGGTCTTTAGGCCACGAAGGGTGAAATCCCCCCCAGAAAACTATCGTTTGAATTGTCTCAACAGTCCCTGCTCGGGCGCCATCTGTAAAGTAGTGATCCTAGGCTGGGGTCAGGCTCAGTCTGCCCAGGGTCACCTACAGTTTATTTGTAAGTTGCTGAGACGTTGAGACTGGGGGGAGGGAAGGCGGGTCGTTGGCGCATGGATCGCCGGGCCGCCGTCAACGACGGGGCCTTCGTGAGAAATTAGGGGGGGGGGGGGGGGGGAGAGCGGGCGTGGGGCCGGGCGGCGCGAAACTCACCCGAGACGCTGCACTCCCCGACTTCAGCAGGGTAAAACCCCTGTTGCCAAGGTCGAGGTGGGCCGCGGATCCGGGGAGGTGAAGGAAAAGGATAAGGGGGGGCGCCTCTGTCGAAACGCGTACCACTTCTCACTCCAGCAGGGTAAAACCCTGTTGCCAGAGGCAGAGCGGGAGCGTAGCGACCGAGAACAGTCAGGAAAACGGATGGGGAGGGGGTGGAGAGATGACCGCAGTCGGTGGTCCGACCGGAGAAAACAAATGGAAGCCAACGCGTTCTTAATTCTATGATCGAAGTTTTATTGGATTAATTCCCCTCGCACTCCCTTCTACTCCTACTACTACCTTGGCCATCGGCCAGCTCACCCGCGGATCCGGCGCCTGTGTTCCCGCAGCTCCTCCATGCTTTTTTTCTCCTCTCTGGCGCGCGGCCGTTCAACACTTTTCTTTATCTCTTCACTTCGATGTCCGCGACGTTCCGTCTTCGCTCACTTCCAAGAATCGACTCCTTCTCTCGCCACGGTCGCTCGACGTTCTCCCCACGCCTCGCGCTCGTTTTCGGGCCAACGGGACTTTTCCGAAAGAGATCCGCTCTGCTGCCGGCTGAGCATGGCTCTCTCTCCTCGCCGTCTTCTTTGCGGTTGTTCCGTGTGAGCTGGCCGTTTGGCGGGATTTCGGCTATGCAAAACATAACTAGCTTATTTACTACTATAGCATATGATTGTGACTAATCCAATTATTATTATTATTATTATTATTCTTATTACTATGTGAGGGTCCCAGTATGGGTCCTCACAACATATAATTCTGTATACTGATATTCTGCTGTCTTACAAATAAAATAACTTTAACAATTAACATTATCAAAAGAAAATTGCTTATCATTCGATTGTATATAATCAACTAATTCAAAATCGCTATATCTATGATGCGATATATATCATAGAATTTTACCCTTATCATTTATGTGGGTTATATTATTTATTACAATTGTGTTGTTGAATATAAGGAGATACGATCCTAACAAAGTAGTATTGTCTACGATATTTTTGCCTGAAACTAATATGGCACCATCCTGAATGATGTCTATTTCTTTGTTTTTTCCCCTTTTTTTAGTGCAGTTGGCTTTAAAGCCATTAAGTAAATTGGTGAAACAGGTATTCTTTAAATTTATTTGTGCGTAATTGTTAAAAGTTTCACTTTTAAAATTATTCATTAAATAGTATTTCTCCTTACATTCACAAACTTAACTAACATTCCATCATTTTGTGAGATGGCTCTTGCATGGTAAAACTTGCAAATATCTTTAATTTGAGGATATTTTATGTAAATGATTATTAAATCTGCATTTCGAATTATTTTAACCGTTGCAATGTCCAGCAGATCAGACAGTTCAACAGGATGTTTTTCATGCTTATAAATGTCCTCTATTTCGTTTTTATTTAAAATGTTTGTATTGAAAATGTTTACTTTTAAGAGGGTTATGGTATCAACTAAATTTAGTAGGTCAAAAGTTATTAATTTTAAACGATGCTTTCTCAGTATCGTTTCTTCATTGAAGATGACATTTTTTAATGAATTTGATAGCAATTCAATTTCTTTGAAAAATTTGGAATTTATTACAAATTGTTTATTATTATTTTCAGTTAATTCATTTACTTTGTTTTGTATTTTCAAAAAGTCGTCATGATCAGGGCTGCCTGCTATCCATTTCCAAATGGTACCTAATTCATTAATTCCCCTTTCATTCCGTTTTGGAACTAATTCTGAAATCATTAATTTTAATAGACTTAAGTCCATTGATATTTCCCACTCATCGTCTGAATTAATTGATTTGTTGACATTTTTGGATTCTTTATCAATTATCTCTCTATAAAAACTCAAATTAGTAATATGGAAAAGTTCAGCGTATGTTTCATAAGTGTAAACGTCTCTGTCGTCTTTGAGCAATAGATAGTCACTATGCGTATTACTTCCGAAGTCGTCAATATAACAAAAGTCAGTATAAGTATATTCGCAGACATTTTCTGGAAAAAATATTTAATATTTGATGTTATCTTTATGTATAATTCTGTTTCTATTGTTGATTATAATTTTATTCGGTCGATTTTCCTTAACTACCTGCTTTTTGTATCGGGATTGAAGTTTATTTCTTTCCCCGAATTTCTTTCATAAACTACTTCTCCTATAAGAGCTAGACCAACGATGTTTTGGATCCAGACTTCTGTGATATGTCACTGCTCCAAAAATATTTCAAAACTTTGCCCCGCCCACTTCCGCCCCCACAAAGAAAGAGAAAACTAAAGACGCAGAATCATAGAGAATAACTATATCTATCCGGTTGCTGAATTTGGATCAGATCAGATAATTTTTGTAGCCAAAAGGAACAAATCAATTTGCATTGGCTACGCAGCGCCCGACGTCACGCTCAGACTGATTTTCTGTCTCTCTCGCACGCATTCTTTGTCGTGTCGTTTAATATTAGCGGCGTCTGCCGGAGGAGAGCCATACTGACTTAGTATCGGGTATAACTGTAGAGTTGCGGTGTCCGCAGCAACTCACAACGTTCCCCCTCGTTCTCTTCTATCTTTGTTATGTAGCTTAAGCATTTTGGTCTGAGCTTCCTTAAGTAATATTGGATTATGTTTGTGTTCTATTTTGTTATACAATATGTCATATGGCATTTGATTGGTCGTTGAATGTATCGTCAGGTTATATTTCAGTGCCGCCCTTATTATTATTTCTGAATAATCTGTTAGATTTAGTTCATCCTTGATGCACCGCGCTATTTCTGTTAGTGTGGAATGTACCCTTTCTACCTGGCCATTTGAGGTGCTGTGTCTGGGATCAGCATAATAAATAGTTAAGTTACTTCTTTGTATGAATGATCTAAATTGTGCTGAAGTAAAGCTTGGTTCGTTGTCAGTCATTAATGATGTTGCTAACGGAAAGTGTTGCAAAATTTCCATTACCTTATTTTCAATGTTTAATTTACTTTGAATTTCCTTGACCACCAAGTATTTGGAATAAGAATCTATACAAGTTATGAATGTTAGGTTTTGGGCATAGTATATGTCTAAGTGTAATTGATCTCCTTCTTTTGCTGGAATGGGAGCTTCCCCAATTGGAATTTTTACAGGGTGTCTGTGATATTTGTTTTTGTTACAGATCTCAAAATTTTTTATATATTCTTTTAATTTTTTGTGCAGGTTTGGCCAATAATACAGCTTAGTTATTTGTTTGTAATTTTCATCTAGTCCTCTATGGGCTCTGCAATGTGTTTCTTCTATAATTATAGCTTTATCTTCTGAATTTACTACATCTTGGAGGAACTTTCTCGTGAAGAGAAATTTATTTATGAAGTTTTCCTTTAGCTTATTTTGGATAAGGTATAAATCTTCTAAAGTGCAGTGTATTCCTGTGGTTAAGTGAGGCTGAATAAATTCTTTTAAAATTATTAGCAGATTGTCAACCGTATCAAATTCAATAATATGTCGGGTATTTTCATAAACTCTTACTAACTCATGAACTGTGAATCTCCCTTGCGCTAATAGTAGCTGCTGTTTAAATTGGTTTAGAGGCTTGCTAGTCTCTTGAATGACGTTTTCAAAACTACTCTCTGCTGAATGCTGAGTATTTATATCTGATTCTGATTCTGTCTGGTCGACTATCTGTCATATGATTTATTTTAATCCGAGATAAAGCGTCCGCTACTACGTTAGTTGAGCCTGGCTAATAAATGATTTTTGGTGTGAAACTTTCTATGAAGTAATACCAACGTGTTGGATCATCTTTGCCTGCATGCAGGGCTATGGCGGTCTGGCAGACAGTTTCCTATCCTCGCCATTGTGGCAGCCACTCTCGAGACTCTCCTATTCCGTGTACATCTGGAATATGTTCACTCTGGAAGTAAACAGCAGAATTCTACGGACCAATACATATTTTTCGAACTACAACTTTGTAAGTTTTGTTTTGGATAGTTGAAGGAAACTAGTGGATTATAACAAATGTATAATATTTTATGCTTTGCAGATGCTTAATTTCTGGTCTGTCATTGGGATCACTATTTTGATGTCGTATGTGTTTTATGTTATCATTGGGGCTCCTTTTGGCGGACTCGATAGTCTTCTACGAACCCGGCAGCCACGATCTCCAAGCGAACAAAAGCAGTCGTCAGTAGATGTCCAGCAGGATCAGTTTAATGTCGGAAGGAATCTGGATGAACCTGAAGAGCCTAAGGAAGAAGCCACAACGACTGTTTCAGAATAGTTAAATGTAAGATGCTAATAGTCGTGTTTTGTCTTTCCCATATTTAGATCCAGTATGGTTTTCTTGTATTCAATGACTTTTCGCCGACCAGACATGTTTAAGTTTGCTATTAAGTTAAGACTTTGAAGCCACTTGAGATATTAGATCTTACAAATAACTATTCGACAAGCGCTTTACTCACAAATTCAACTAATAAACGAGGGGGAACGTTGTGAGTTGCTGCGGACACCGCAACTCTACATTTATACCCGATACTTAGTCAGTATGGCTCTCCTCCGGCAGAGGCCGCTAATATTAAACGACACGACAAAGAGTGCGTGCGAGAGAGACAGAAAATCAGTCAGAGCGTGACGTCGGGCGCTGCGTAGCCACTGCAAATTGATTTCTTGCTTTTGGCTACAAAAATGATCCGATCTGATCCAGATTCAGCGATCTGATAGATATGGTCACTATCTATGATTCTGCGTTTTTAGTTTTCTCGAATGTGCAATATTGTGAATATAACAGATTTTCGTCCTTTGTGGGTGCGGAAGGGGGTGGGGAGAAATTCTGAAATATAGGTTTTATAGTGAGATCTAACAGAAGTGCGGATACCAAATTTTGTTACTCTAGCGATAATAGTCTCTGAGATTTGTGGATTTTCGTCCTTTGCGGGGGCGGAAGGGGGTGTGCCGAAATTTGGACACGAAACAGTCAAGGTCCGATATCACAGGAGTATGGATACCAAATTTGGTTGCTCTGGCTCTTATAGGTTCTGAGATCCTTGAACTCATATTTTGCAACTGGCAAAACCGACCATGAAACCTGTGTTTTTGAGAGAGACAGAGCGAGGAAAAATAAAATTGTATTCTTGATTCTGGCTATAATAATTATACGATCTGGTTGAGATTTTACATTCTAGAACATATAAACATCCTCTACGATTCTGCCTTTTTTGGTTTTATCGTATCTTTAAAAACGTGGATGCCACAGATTTTCGTTCTTTGTGGGGCGGAAGTGGGCGGCGCGAAGTTTTGAAATATTTTTGTGGCGTTGTGGGGTGGGGTGGGGAGACCTGAAAAGAAGGGAGAATCTGTTAGGAACACAACATCGAAGTGGGCCCTGAACTATCACTTGGAGCCGTTCAGAACTGGCTCTGGGAATCATTCAGTACAAATATCGAAAGTACAGGGAACATAAAGTAAATAAAAATTCAAATACAAAACAAAGCCCATGAACGAATATTTCCTCACAGGTGCTGGAATAAGATGAATCCAACTATTAATAATCCACGTTCCCCATTCACCCTTTCGCGGGGTATTTTCGGATCCATGGGATCCTTCGACTTTACCGACCAGCATCAGCAGCAGCAGCCGGAGCTGCAGGTCCCCCCCGAAGGTTCCGGCGACAAGAATGGACTCAATGCGATGCCCTTCCTAGGCCAAATCCACACTAGTCTTCTGCTTTCGCGCCCAATGGGTCCAATAGGTCGCGCACACCCCCCCACCTTCCCTCCGATGGGTGATTCAGATGGGTGAGCGGCAGCAGCTCAGACTCCCCTTCCCCCTAGGACATAACTTACCCCCGGCTCCCCTGCAGATTCAATGCTGTGCCACAGATGGCATCGATGGGACCACCGCCCGTGTTGAGCTCCCTCTGGACAGGCGGCGCTTCTCCGGACAGCCGCGGAGACTACTACGACGGCCCGCACAAAGAGTACTCCGACGGCCGCTACGACGGCGACTACGAGGGCGACTACTCGATGCCCACCGAGGAGGACCAAGAGGAGGAGTCGTGCTCCTGTCAGGGCCAGAGCGAGTTCAGCTCGATAGAGCGCACCGAGTCGGACTCGGAGTGGGAGGAGCTCTCCGACGGCCCTTCCCCCAGGGTCTCTCCGCTGGAGTCCCTCGGCGCAGTCGTGCTCTCCACCATGCAGCCGGAGCACAGTCAGCGCATGGTGGCCTTGTACCACCTGCTGGTGGTGCTGCAGATGCTGTGCTGCGCGGTGTTCTGGCTGGTCGAGAAGACTGTGGTCGTCAACGAAACCGTCGGCTCGATGCGCCTCCGATTGTGGAACAGCAAGTTCAAGCTGCGCACCATCCAGCGCCAGTTGCTGTGGCGCATGGCCAATGCCCGGGGCGACGAGACGCTCGTCTTCTTTGCCGTGCTCATGACCACTCCCTGGCTGTTCTCCCTCAGCCTCCTGGGATTCATCCTGTCTTTGGCGGCGCTCCTGAAGAAGACCGTCGAGGAGCTGGTGTTCCAGATACGCCTGCACCTCGTGATCTAGGGGGAAGCCATCGAGCAGAAAGCAGCAAGCAGTATCCAATCACACACTGACAGAAGACAAACGTCCACACGCCCGACACTCCACTCCTCCCCTCAGAGATGTTTGCACTTCCATTTGGGCATCTATTTTCGTTGATGCCAGAATCGTAATGCACGGAATCGTCTCTCCGTTTTTGGCCGCAATGAAAATATATGCCGAAATATTCGAAATTCAAAGTCAAATTCAAACAAGAGTTTCCAGTCGATCAGATATATCGTTTATGCATATTACGATCCGTTCCGTTTGGACGGGAGTCCAATTGCTCATCGTTCATCCCCGTGATTGCATTTATTATTATTTTTATTTCGCTGCATATTTGTTCTGCAATTTATTCAATAATAATCGGAGGAGGAGAGCATGCAGCAGCAGCAAAACATTTCCGCTGCAGCAGCGATTGTGGCAGCCGTGGGGCCTTTGTTGCCACCAATTGCAGGCCCCCGCATACGCACTTCGGAGGCACGGAATCCACCAGAAGCGGCAACAAATGAATCATTAAATATTCACTGTACTCTTATTGATTCAGTGATCAGTGATCAAAACAACACAACAAAAGCGTCATCATCCACGATCCACGACCCATTATACCTGATCCAGAATCCGTAGAAGTATCCATTTTCAGGGCTCTTTTGGGCGCTGGTTGGGGTACGCCTCCGATTTCAATCCCTTGCCACACGGGCAACCCGAGCAAGCCCCGATATGTAAACAGGGTCAAGACTACCTGTGCGAAGGGGGCCAAGGGAGGCGTCGGCATAAGACTCGGCCCGGAAGTGGACATACTCGTGTGCAGCCCTTTCGCCCGGTTATTGATATTCCCATTTGTGATTACAGTCTGTAGCGCCCCAGCAGCTCTTATAGTCTTTGAGCATTAGGCGCTGAAGAGGACGGACAGACGGACGGACGGATGGACGGACGGACAGACGGACAGACAGACAGGGCTCAATCGACTCGGCTATTGATGCTGATCAAGATATATATACTTTATGGCGTCGGAAACGATTCCTTCTGGACGTTACACACATCCACTTTTACCACAAATCTAATATACCCCAATACTCATTTTGCAAACAGATGCAAAAAAAAACAAAACGGAGAAAATCCCTACTGCAGTCATCGACTGCGATACAACCTCTGGCGCTTACGTATAATTTCGTATAAAATATGTTCTATGTAAATAATCAACCAATTTCTTTTCGGTTTTAGTTGCCGATCGTGTTCTGACATGATAATTATAGTACGAGAACAAAGAATACAATAAGTATAGACAATGGAAGAGATTACTTGGAAGAGTATAATTTTTATACCCGATACTCAAAATGTTTTTTTTTGTTAATTGTTTTCTTGATGCTGGCTATAATAATAATACGTTCCAATTCAGATTCCGTAGTCTAAAAGATATCGTCATTCTCTACGATTCTGCGTTTTTGGTTTTCTCGTATCTTTAAAATTGTGGATGCCACAGATTTTCGCCCTTTGTGGGGGCGGAAGTGGGCGGGGCAAAGTTTTGAAATATTTTTGTAGCAGTGACATATCACAGAAGTCTGGATCCAAAACATCGTTGCTCTGGCTCTTATAGTCTTTGAGCATTAGGCGCTGAAGGGGACGGACAGACGGACGGACGGACAGACGGACGGACGGACAGACGGACAGATGGACAGACAGACATGACTCAATCGACTCGGCTATTGATGCTGATATACTTTATGGGGTCGGAAACGAATCCTTCTGGACGTTACACACATCCACTTTTACCACAAATCTAATATACCCCAATACTCATTTTGAGTATCGGGTATAAAAACAGGGTCATACCTTGCATCAGAGGAACAGCGGGGCATCGCTAGAAATGATCGGTAAAGCTTGAATGAAGGCGGCGGAAGGCGTGAAAGCGGGAGGAAAACTTACCCGAAGCATCCAGAGGGCCGGCGGAAGGCATGCGCGCCAGCGAAGGGCAGTAGGGAAAACCAGACGCGCACAAGAAAAACAAAGAAAACACCCGGCATCGCGAGAAAATAGTACGTTTCCAGTCCATTGAGGAATTCGCAATCCGGAAGTAGAATACGCACGCTGCGACATATCGAGTAGATCACAAAAACGACCTTACGCTTTATCGAGTGGAGCGTAAGGGCAACGCTGTGTCATATCGAGTAGGTCAGAATAGCGACCATACCCTATATCGGGCGGGGCAAAAGAAGCAAAAGAAGCACCCGGGTCGAGAACAAAGCAAACCTGGGACGCGGAAAACCGGGGTTTTCCGCCAATAAAAGAAGGGGGGAAGTGTGAGGAAAGGTATTCCCACAAGTAGGGGGCAGTATAGGGTTAAGCGCTAACGGCCGTTATCCGGGGATATCCGGAGGCGGCGAATTCCCGAGGAGAGCTCTCCCGGGGAACCAAGATGAGAGGGGAGGACCCCTGGAGAGAGAGCAGCGGGATGACGGGATCGGGCCGGCAGTGGCCCAGCGCATGACCAAATATGGTCATGAGATCACACCACCAGCCAGGTCCCGTTGGAAAGCGACAAGGGAATGAAGGAACGCAGATGGAAAAATACGGGCACCGCATGGCGGAAAGTGCCGTTAGCGCCAGGCGGCATCGGCGGCGCCGACGCAGAAGCGAGCCTATAAGAGGAGGGCCGCGACCAGGAACGGGGATAGTCAGCAAACGGAGCAAGCAAGAGTGAAGTGAATAGTGAGCCACAAGAGTGAGCCCAAGCGAAGGGAAAAGAACTTTAGAAAGCGAACGCGTTGTGTGAGGATTGAGAGGCGGACTCGAGCGTGCAGCCAAGAGCGAAAGACCCCAATCCCTTGAACCAACGGTGCCACGCTTGAAGCGCATCCCACCAGGAGTGAGGCACCCTCGGGCCGAAAAGCCAAGTGAGTCGAGTGAGATGGAACGCGTCAGGCGCCTGACTGAGAGGCGGATTTGGGCCACGTGCCAAGAATCGCTAGCCCCAGTCAGTAGAGCCGGCGGTGCCACGCTTGGCGACGCCGTGGGGGGCCCAGGGAGCGACACGCTCATCGAACCACAGAGGAGAACCAAGAGGAGAACCAGCACCGGAGTCGGAAATAGCGTAGGATAGACTTAAGATACCAATAAAGCATATTAGCATACCAGTACAAGACCCAACCCGTGCCTTCTTACTTGTTTGTAGCGGCGTCTGCCGGAGGAGAGCCATACTGACTTAGTATCGGGTATAACTGTAGAGTTGCGGTGTCCGCAGCAACTCACAACGTTCCCCCTCGTTTTATTTTGGAAATATACAAAACAAAACTTTATAATATATCGTCGAATTATTTATGTCGGGTCAAGCAGCTTAAATATTTTAAATTATTGCCAGTGGTGCGGCCCAAAGGAAATGCATTTTGGTTTTGTCGTTTCCAATGCCCCCACTGCAAAGATCATTTGCTACCGCATATGCGCATGCAGCGGAATTCTTTCGTCTCCTTATGTCGCAATCTCTCGGACTCGGCTTAACAGCGTCCCCGAGCAGCTCTAACGCTCTCGGGCTATCATACGCTCTCGCTCGCGTCTAAGCTTGCTGCATAGGGCCCGGCAGATTGGCCCTTCAGCCCTTGCATGGGCAGTTTTGAGCTAATCGTCGCAGCTATTAGATTAACATCCTCGCATCAATCGTTCGCCCAATCATTGCCATATGTACATACGCGATAAGTAGGTTTACATATGCAAATAAATTGTGAATTATAACAGCCTCTCGACTTTCATTAACTTCAAATTGCAACAGTTATTAAAAACGCCTAATAGCTTAACATTTGGTGACCCCGACGTGATTGTGCAATAAATAATCTATCAGTGCAATCACCAACTAATATAGCATTCAAAGATCTAAACTAATTGCCATCTCAACCAGTGTCATCAACCACATAAGTTATCCATAAGTTATCTATTGCTCGTGTTACTCTTTGCGACGATGGCAGCCATGTGACTAAAACTTTAGGACTTGCGTGGGATCCGGTTTCTGATCTACTATTATTTTCGCTCTCGGCCCTTCAATCTTCTTTGAATTCCTGCTGGCGCTCTGTTTTGTCATCCATAGCGCGATTCTACGATCCTCTCGGACTAGCTGGTCCCGTAATTACTAAATCCAAAATCTTTCTCCAGCGTTTGTGCCAAGAGAAGTTGTCCTGGGATGAAAGCCTTCCAGTCGCACTGAACACCGAGTGGCAGGAAATATGCACCAGGTTTGGTCAGATTCGTCGACTTGAATTTCCTCGGCTTGTAGTCCTTCCAGACTCTACGCTGGAAATTCACGGATTTTGCGATGCCAGCAACGAGGCTTATGGTGCATGCATTTTTGTCGTGTCCAAGGGTCAGCATTCCAGCAGTCACTTACTGTGTGCCAAATCTCGTGTGGCTCCTTTGAAGACACTTACAGTACCAAAGTTGGAGCTTTGTGGAGCGGAGTTGCTGGCTAGGCTCATATCTGAGATAGCTGGAATGAATGTATTCAAGGGAAGGTGTTACTGTTGGTGTGATTCTGCCGTTGCGCTCTCTTGGATTCGGGACGAGCCGTCAAGATTTAATATTTTTGTTGCAAATAGAGTGTCAACGATTCAGGAAATGACCGAAAAAATGGAATGGCGCTATGTTCCCACAGCTTTAAACCCAGCCGACATTCTGTCTCGAGGGGCTCATCCGACTGAGCTGAATGAGTCACCTCTTTGGGCTCATGGTCCTCCATTTCTTTGCGGCTCCTCAGATGACTGGCCACCCACTGTGCTACCTGATAAGCCAGCCCTTGAACTTCGTCGGAAGGCTCTTCTGCTCAAATCGCCCTACATGGACATTATTGCTGATTCCAAGTATGCGAATTCATTTGCTTCTTTGCAACGCGTTTTCGGATACATTCACAAGTTTTGCAACCGAATTCGGCGCCCCGGTCTCACTGTCTCAGACATTGAACATGGAACCCAGGTATTGCTACGACTAGTCCAGCGTACTCATCTATGGGAGGACATGAAGTCACTGCGGGCAAGGGGAGCAGTCTCCTCATCGAGCTCAATCGCATCGTTATCGCCATTCATGGATCAGTTTGGACTTCTCAGGGTAGATGGTCGACTGAAAAGCTCTTCGTTGGAATTTGATGGCCGTCATCCAATCATCTTGCCCAGCAGCCATCCACTGACTCTTGCAATAATCTCCCATTTTCATGAGCGGAATCTGCACGCTGGTCCTCGAGCTTTGATTGGACTAATTCGTTCCCAATATTGGCCTATTGGGGGGAGGAAGACGGTAAACAAGGCAGTAAACAAGTGCGTAAGATGCTTTCGACTGAAGCCCAGGGTATTGGAGCATATTATGGCGGATCTTCCAAAGGAGCGGCTCGATGGTTCTCATGCCTTTGAGATCACAGGCGTGGACTTCTGTGGGCCGTTTTTCTACAAACCGGAGGCACGCAACAAGGCTCCAATCAAGTGCTACATCTGCATCTTCATTTGTTCCGCTACCAAGGCTGTTCATCTGGAGCTTATAAAGGACTTATCCACAGTTGCTTTTCTACATGGACTAAGGCACTTCATATGTACTAGACGAAAGCCGCGGCAAATTTGGTCAGACAACGCAACCAATTTTGTCGGCGCTAAGAATGAGCTGATGGAATTAAAGCGCCTGGTCCTCAGCGATGACCATCAGAAGGCGCAGCTGGATTTTTGCTTGGTCGAGGCTATAGACTGGCATTTCATTCCTCCGCGCTCCCCTCATTTTGGTGGTCTATGGGAGGCTGCAGTGAAGACGGCCAAGTACCACTTCTACCGTGCGATAGGCAACTCGGTTCTTGGATTTGACGAGCTGCGGACGCGGTTGTGCCACATCACGGCAGTGATTAATTCAAGACCTTTAGTTTCAATTTCAGAGAGCCCTGCCGATCTAGACGTTCTAACTCCAGCGCATTTCTTGAATGGTGGCCCTCATGCTTCGTTCGCTGAGCCTGACGTCACGCAGCTAAACTTCGATCGCCTGGACGGCTGGCAGCGCGTTTCGTACCTGCAGCAGCTCTTTTGGTCCCGGTGGAAGGAGGAGTACATATCGTCACTGCAGCAGCGCTCAAAGTGGCGCACTGTGAAGCCTAGTTTAGCTGTCGCCGATTTGGTTCTTGTCAAGGATGAGAATCTTCCTCCCATGAAGTGACCACTGGCGAGAGTGGTCGAGCTTTTGCCTGGACGAGATGGCGTTTCCCGAGTTGCTGTGCTGAAGACGTCATCTGGAATCACAAAGCGCGCCGTCAACAAGCTGTGCCTACTGCCAAATGCTGTTGCTGTTGAAAGTCAGGCTTCCAACGGGGGGAGTATGTCAGATCAAGCAGCTTAAATATTTTAAATTATTGCCAGTGGTGCGGTTCAAAGGAAATGCATTTTGGTGTTGTCGTTTGCACTGCAAAGATCATTTGCTACCGCATATGCGCATGCAGTGGAATTATTTCGTCTCCTTATGTCGCTATCTCTCGGACTCGGCTTAACAGCGTCCCCGAGCAGCTCTAACGCACTCGGGCTGTCTCGGACCCACAACGCTTCCTATGCTAATGCTAATTCGATTGGTGGCGTTTCGCCATCTGCCATCTGTTCTATCTAGAACCACCAGCCGATTATAAAAACAATTGTGTTGAGTAAGGTAGTCTTGAGTAGTCTGAGGTACTCAGACTAGCACAGCGTAATACTTGATACAGCCGAACATCATTGATAATTACTCTTATCAGTCTAGTGTGTGGGTAGTCGGAAGCTCACATCTTTTTTATGTGGTTTTGTAATCTACAAAATGTCTACATAAGAGTGAAAAAAAACCCATATTGATATTTACATCTATAACTATTCTGGAGTAGTCTCTGTGGCTTCTTATTTAGGCACGTCGGACTCAACCAGATTACTTCCGGCATTCAACTGGCCCTGCTGGACATCAACTGAGGATTGCTTTTGTTCGCTTGGAGCTTGGGGCTTCAAAACACTTTTCTCCCGGGATCGTAGAAGATTAACGAGTCCGCCAAAAGGAGCCTCAATGACAACGTAAAGCAGATACGAAATGAAAATAGTGATCCCAAAGTCAGACCAAAATTTCTGCATCTGAAAATCATCAATGAGGTTAGTTAAAAATAAGCAACCATCAACTACTAGAAACAAAACCTACTACAATTTGTCCGAGAAATAAGTATTAGTACGAACGCTTCTACTGTTGACTTCCTGTACGAAAAGGTGTCAGATGTACACGGAATAGGAGAGTCTCGAGAGAGGCTGCCACAATGGCGAGGATAGGAAACTGTTGGCCAGACCGCCATGGCCCTGCATGCAGGCAAAGACGATCCAACACAGGGCTAAGGGCCAGCCCACTCTGGTAAGCGTGTAGTACAGAAACTCCTTGAGGGTGGACAGGGGTGGAGCACTCTATTGGGTCGCAGGGTACAGGGCAAACATCGAGGTGAAGATCATGGCCAGACTAAGAACCCATCCAGACCATACCAAAATCCGGCTTATTTGGAACTTCTTCCTACAATTCAGGTGAAGAAAATATCCAAAAAGAAATGCAATCAGCCAAGGTGCCGAATGAGTATGTGTGGCAGAATACAGTTTCCTTCCGGCATCTCCTTCGGTTCCATTCCTGCAATTAAATGGGGTTGAAGAACTCCAACGACAAACAGAAGCATCGTGGACCTACTTGAAGAGCAATGAGTATTTGTTGACTATCATCGTGGCAAAGAGGCAGGACGATAGTAGGAGAACAAGAACCGCGATGCCAGCTGCTGCCTTTTTGCCCCACTTATACAGTGCAATCAGCAGAAGCGGAGAGATTATATAAAGCTGCATATCCACTGCCCAGTACCATGTGTGATCCAGGCACTGAAAACGATTATCGTACAAATGGTAATAAGAGTAGATCTATGACTTACAATATTGCTTGTAGCATAATTCTGCACGAAGAGCAGCGTCCAGAACCAGCCCTTTTCATAGGCGGCGGTACCATGGAATCCACCTTTAAAATAAGGTCCCCCAGAAACAATGGGCGTCAGCTTTATGTAAACTAGGATTGCTATTGCAAGTATCGGCACGATCCGTATAATACGATGAAGATACATAAGCGGCACATTCAGTTTTCCTTTGGATCTGTAAGAAAATTGGCAATAATTCTCGATGGATACAAAATATCTCAAACACTTACTTATCCATTGAGCGAAGAGCAACCGTAGCCACTAGTAGGCCACCAATAAAGAAAAAGGAATCAACCGAAAAAAATCCGTGGATAATAAAGCTGGAAAAGGATTCCGCGACCCACTAGCAAACAAAAAAACAGAGCTGAATGGTTTTTGCACATACAAGCATGAGGCCACTAAAACCGAAATCATATTGAAGGTATTTATATTTGGAGAAATTAGCGAATATATGTATTCATGGTCAAAAACAACACAGAATAGGGACATGCAGCGGATTCCATCAAGACAACTGATCACGTTCGGATTCGATTTGCTGTCGACAATGCGGAAGATGGCACGGGAACTTGACCGTGCCGAGCACATCTTCACAGTCACAGAGATACTACCTGGTAGGCAAAATACGAGTTAAATCATTCTGTAAATCATTCAGTTCTCTCCGGTCCTAACTCTGATCCTGGCACAGAAAGTAGTCGTAGAGCGTGCATAGACCCACGATAGTACCCATCAAGCCAAGAAGTACACTGCAATCCATAGTATGAGTCACAGAAATTTATTATGATAAGGTCTAACTTACACTGTGAAAATGGTCATTCCATCCCAAGGTTTCGATTCACTTGTCTGATAGCTGGCCTCGCTAAATTTTATATTTGTGCTGCTTGAGTTCAACAAATTCTGCATTAACTGCTCCAGAAACGTATCCATATGTGCAGCAGAGCAGGAAGCCGGAAAGCAAGATGCGATCTTGATCGAAATGGATACGGCGGGTACAATTAGAAAACAGTACTTTCCATGTATGCTGTGACTACTGGTGATCTCCTCGCTGATCTTGACTCATCGAAGTTACCCAGATGGTAGACATTGCCGGACAGCACTCCTGAGGGAATGGAGCCCCAAGCATCGATCACTGCTCACAAAATTCGTCAACTTCAGTTCTCATTGACTTGAATATAATTTTCATTATTTACTTACTCTTAAGTATAATTTTCCCATAATTTTCCAGTAGTGAGCGCCTGCATGAACTGAGCCATGTCCGCGAAACACAACAGATCCTCCTGACTGGGTATTCGGGGGTGGAAAAGATCCAAGTCCGGGAGCAATTCATACGGAAGTTTTCGGCAAACTTCCCAGCGGGCGGAGACTTTTTAAACGCTGGTAATCTTGCAGGACATCTCCGTCTTTCAGTTGTGCGGCACTGACAAGTACCAGTCCGCAGACAGTCCGCTTAAAACGTTCACCATGCTAATACTTTTTCGATTGAAGGCATTGCACCTTTTGACTGTGATTTTATAGGAATGTTTCGAGGGAAATCTGGCGATAAAATTATCAGTGTGTCAGCTCTCGAGTCGAGTATATCAGCCAAAATGCTTAATTCAGTCAAACATCACCGATAAGGAGCAATCCGTCTAAATTCTAAGTAGTCACAAGCTCATTTATTTATAATCTTTTCCCAGGTAATCGTTTTACTTATTGATGGATTAAATTTGGTTTTAATATGAGTGAGTAAGAAAAAAACGGAGAAAACAAAAGTTTAGCTAAACATGGATGTAGACAATTTGTTCTATAATTCTGATCATTGCGTGAAAAGATGATAGCCAAGGTGCAATTATTACCATTAGTGGTGGCAGATCCTTTCCTTGTTTCAATGTTTTTTCCAATTCTCATGACAAGTGGCAGCAAAATGGCGAGAGTTCGTGAAGAGATTCTGCCTCACCGCAACAACCAAATTTAAAACGAGGGGGAACGTTGTGAGTTGCTGCGGACACCGCAACTCTACATTTATACCCGATACTTAGTCAGTATGGCTCTCCTCCGGCAGAGGCCGCTAATATTAAACGACACGACAAAGAGTGCGTGCGAGAGAGACAGAAAATCAGTCAGAGCGTGACGTCGGGCGCTGCGTAGCCACTGCAAATTGATTTCTTGCTTTTGGCTACAAAAATGATCCGATCTGATCCAGATTCAGCGATCTGATAGATATGGTCACTATCTATGATTCTGCGTTTTTAGTTTTCTCGAATGTGCAATATTGTGAATATAACAGATTTTCGTCCTTTGTGGGTGCGGAAGGGGGTGGGGAGAAATTCTGAAATATAGGTTTTATAGTGAGATCTAACAGAAGTGCGGATACCAAATTTTGTTACTCTAGCGATAATAGTCTCTGAGATTTGTGGATTTTCGTCCTTTGCGGGGGCGGAAGGGGGTGTGCCGAAATTTGGACACGAAACAGTCAAGGTCCGATATCACAGGAGTATGGATACCAAATTTGGTTGCTCTGGCTCTTATAGGTTCTGAGATCCTTGAACTCATATTTTGCAATTGGCAAAACCGACCATGAAACCTGTGTGTTTGAGAGAGACAGAGCGAGGAAAAATAAAATTGTATTCTTGATTCTGGCTATAATAATTATACGATCTGGTTGAGATTTTACATTCTAGAACATATAAACATCCTCTACGATTCTGCCTTTTTTGGTTTTATCGTATCTTTAAAAACGTGGATGCCACAGATTTTCGTTCTTTGTGGGGCGGAAGTGGGCGGCGCGAAGTTTTGAAATATTTTTGTGGCGTTGTGGGGTGGGGTGGGGAGACCTGAAAAGAAGGGAGAATCTGTTAGGAACACAACATCGAAGTGGGCCCTGAACTATCACTTGGAGCCGTTCAGAACTGGCTCTGGGAATCATTCAGTACAAATATCGAAAGTACAGGGAACATAAAGTAAATAAAAATTCAAATACAAAACAAAGCCCATGAACGAATATTTCCTCACAGGTGCTGGAATAAGATGAATCCAACTATTAATAATCCACATTCCCCATTCACCCTTTCGCGGGGTATTTTCGGATCCATGGGATCCTTCGACTTTACCGACCAGCATCAGCAGCAGCAGCCGGAGCTGCAGGTCCCCCCCGAAGGTTCCGGCGACAAGAATGGACTCAATGCGATGCCCTTCCTAGGCCAAATCCACACTAGTCTTCTGCTTTCGCGCCCAATGGGTCCAATAGGTCGCGCACACCCCCCCACCTTCCCTCCGATGGGTGATTCAGATGGGTGAGCGGCAGCAGCTCAGACTCCCCTTCCCCCTAGGACATAACTTACCCCCGGCTCCCGTGCAGATTCAATGCTGTGCCACAGATGGCATCGATGGGACCACCGCCCGTGTTGAGCTCCCTCTGGACAGGCGGCGCTTCTCCGGACAGCCGCGGAGACTACTACGACGGCCCGCACAAAGAGTACTCCGACGGCCGCTACGACGGCGACTACGAGGGCGACTACTCGATGCCCACCGAGGAGGACCAAGAGGAGGAGTCGTGCTCCTGTCAGGGCCAGAGCGAGTTCAGCTCGATAGAGCGCACCGAGTCGGACTCGGAGTGGGAGGAGCTCTCCGACGAGATGCTGTGCTGCGCGGTGTTCTGGCTGGTCGAGAAGACTGTGGTCGTCAACGAAACCGTCGGCTCGATGCGCCTCCGATTGTGGAACAGCAAGTTCAAGCTGCGCACCATCCAGCGCCAGTTGCTGTGGCGCATGGCCAATGCCCGGGGCGACGAGACGCTCGTCTTCTTTGCCGTGCTCATGACCACTCCCTGGCTGTTCTCCCTCAGCCTCCTGGGATTCATCCTGTCTTTGGCGGCGCTCCTGAAGAAGACCGTCGAGGAGCTGGTGTTCCAGATACGCCTGCACCTCGTGATCTAGGGGGAAGCCATCGAGCAGAAAGCAGCAAGCAGTATCCAATCACACACTGACAGAAGACAAACGTCCACACGCCCGACACTCCACTCCTCCCCTCAGAGATGTTTGCACTTCCATTTGGGCATCTATTTTCGTTGATGCCAGAATCGTAATGCACGGAATCGTCTCTCCGTTTTTGGCCGCAATGAAAATATATGCCGAAATATTCGAAATTCAAAGTCAAATTCAAACAAGAGTTTCCAGTCGATCAGATATATCGTTTATGCATATTACAATCCGTTCCGTTTGGACGGGAGTCCAATTGCTCATCGTTCATCCCCGTGATTGCATTTATTATTATACCCGATACTCAAAATGAGTATTGGGGTATATTAGATTTGTGGTAAAAGTGTATGTGTGTAACGTCCAGAAGGAATCGTTTCCGACCCCATAAAGTATATATATTCTTGATCAGCATCAATAGCCGAGTCGATTGAGCCATGTCTGTCTGTCCGTCCGTCCGTCTGTCCGTCTGTCCGTCTGTCCGTCCCCTTCAGCGCCTAATGCTCAAAGACTATAAGAGCTAGAGCAACGATGTTTTGGATCCAGACTTCTGTGATATGTCACTGCTACAAAAATATTTCAAAACTTTGCCCCGCCCACTTCCGCCCCCACAAAGGGCGAAAATCTGTGGCATCCACAATTTTAAAGATACGAGAAAACCAAAAACGCAGAATCGTAGAGAATGACGATATCTTTTAGACTGCGGAATCTGAATTGGATCGTATTATTATTATAGCCAGCATCAAGAAAACAATTTAATTTTTTCTCGCCCTGTCTCTCTCTAACACACACGTAGCATAGGCGGCTTTGCTTAGAGTAAAACATTAGCGCCTAGATCTCAGAGACTATAAAAGCTAGAGCAACCAAATTTGGTATCCACACTCCTAATATATCGGACCGAGACGAGTTTGTTTCAAAATTTCGCCCCACCCCCTTCCGCCCACACAAAGGACGAAAATCTGTTGCATCCACAATATTGCAAAATCGAGTAAACTAAAAACGCAGAATCATAGACAATGACCATATCTATCCGGTTGCCGAATCTGGATCAGATCGGATCATTTTTGTAGCCAAAAGCAAGAAATCAATTTTTAGTGGCTACGCAGCGCCCGACGTCACGCTCTGACTGATTTTCTGTCTCTCTCGCACGCACTCTTTGTCGTGTCGTTTAATATTAGCGGCGTCTGCCGGAGGAGAGCCATACTGACTTAGTATCGGGTATAACTGTAGAGTTGCGGTGTCCGCAGCAACTCACAACGTTCCCCCTCGTTATTTTTATTTCGCTGCATATTTGTTCTGCAATTTATTCAATAATAATCGGAGGAGGAGAGCATGCAGCAGCAGCAAAACATTTCCGCTGCAGCAGCGATTGTGGCAGCCGTGGGGCCTTTGTTGCCACCAATTGCAGGCCCCCGCATACGCACTTCGGAGGCACGGCATCCACCAGAAGCGGCAACAAATGAATCATTAAATATTCACTGTACTCTTATTGATTCAGTGATCAGTGATCAAAACAACACAACAAAAGCGTCATCATCCACGATCCACGACCCATTATACCTGATCCAGAATCCGTAGAAGTATCCATTTTCAGGGCTCTTTTGGGCGCTGGTTGGGGTACGCCTCCGATTTCAATCCCTTGCCACACGGGCAACCCGAGCAAGCCCCGATATGTAAACAGGGTCAAGACTACCTGTGCGAAGGGGGCCAAGGGAGGCGTCGGCATAAGACTCGGCCCGGAAGTGGACATACTCGTGTGCAGCCCTTTCGCCCGGTTATTGATATTCCCATTTGTGATTACAGTCTGTAGCGCCCCAGCAGCTCTTATAGTCTTTGAGCATTAGGCGCTGAAGAGGACGGACAGACGGACGGACGGATGGACGGACGGACAGACGGACAGACAGACAGGGCTCAATCGACTCGGCTATTGATGCTGATCAAGAATATATATACTTTATGGCGTCGGAAACGATTCCTTCTGGACGTTACACACATCCACTTTTACCACAAATCTAATATACCCCAATACTCATTTTGCAAACAGATGCAAAAAAAAACAAAACGGAGAAAATCCCTACTGCAGTCATCGACTGCGATACAACCTCTGGCGCTTACGTATAATTTCGTATAAAATATGTTCTATGTAAATAATCAACCAATTTCTTTTCGGTTTTAGTTGACATGATAATTATAGTACGAGAACAAAGAATACAATAAGTATAGACAATGGAAGAGATTACTTGGAAGAGTATAATTTTTATACCCGATACTCAAAATGAGTATTGGGGTATATTAGATTTGTGGTAAAAGTGGATGTGTGTAACGTCCAGAAGGAATCGTTTCCGACCCCATAAAGTATATATATTCTTGATCAGCATCAATATCCGAATCTATTGAGCCCTGTCTGTCTGTCTGTCCGTCCTATATACAGCTAGTTATAGCAACGATATTTTGGATCCAGACTTCTGTGATATGTCACTGCTACAAAAATATTTCAAAACTTTGCCCCGCCCACTTCTGCCCTCCCAAAGGGCGAAAATCTGTGGTATCCACAAATCTCAGAGACAATTAAGTCTAGAGTAACCAAATTTTTCTCACTATAAAACCTATATTTCAGAATTTCGCCCCACCCCCTTCCGCCCCCACAAAGGACGAAAATCTGTTGCATTCACAATATTGCACATTCGAGAAAACTAAAAACGCATAATCATAATGACCATATCTATCAGATTGCTGAATCTGGATCAGATCGGATCATTTTTGTAGCCAAAAGCAAGAAATCAATTTGCAGTGGCTACGCAGCGCCCGACGTCACGCTCTGACTGATTTTCTGTCTCTCTCGCACGCACTCTTTGTCGTGTCGTTTAATATTAGCGGCCTCTGCCGGAGGAGAGCCATACTGACTAAGTATCGGGTATAAATGTAGAGTTGCGGTGTCCGCAGCAACTCACAACGTTCCCCCTCGTTTATTAGTTGAATTTGTGAGTAAAGCGCTTGTCGAATAGTTATTTGTAAGATCTAATATCTCAAGTGGCTTCAAAGTCTTAACTTAATAGCAAACTTAAACATGTCTGGTCGGCGAAAAGTCATTGAATACAAGAAAACCATACTGGATCTAAATATGGGAAAGACAAAACACGACTATTAGCATCTTACATTTAACTATTCTGAAACAGTCGTTGTGGCTTCTTCCTTAGGCTCTTCAGGTTCATCCAGATTCCTTCCGACATTAAACTGATCCTGCTGGACATCTACTGACGACTGCTTTTGTTCGCTTGGAGATCGTGGCTGCCGGGTTCGTAGAAGACTATCGAGTCCGCCAAAAGGAGCCCCAATGATAACATAAAACACATACGACATCAAAATAGTGATCCCAATGACAGACCAGAAATTAAGCATCTGCAAAGCATAAAATATTATACATTTGTTATAATCCACTAGTTTCCTTCAACTATCCAAAACAAAACTTACAAAGTTGTAGTTCGAAAAATATGTATTGGTCCGTAGAATTCTGCTGTTTACTTCCAGAGTGAACATATTCCAGATGTACACGGAATAGGAGAGTCTCGAGAGTGGCTGCCACAATGGCGAGGATAGGAAACTGTCTGCCAGACCGCCATAGCCCTGCATGCAGGCAAAGATGATCCAACACGTTGGTATTACTTCATAGAAAGTTTCACACCAAAAATCATTTATTAGCCAGGCTCAACTAACGTAGTAGCGGACGCTTTATCTCGGATTAAAATAAATCATATGACAGATAGTCGACCAGACAGAATCAGAATCAGATATAAATACTCAGCATTCAGCAGAGAGTAGTTTTGAAAACGTCATTCAAGAGACTAGCAAGCCTCTAAACCAATTTAAACAGCAGCTACTATTAGCGCAAGGGAGATTCACAGTTCATGAGTTAGTAAGAGTTTATGAAAATACCCGACATATTATTGAATTTGATACGGTTGACAATCTGCTAATAATTTTAAAAGAATTTATTCAGCCTCACTTAACCACAGGAATACACTGCACTTTAGAAGATTTATACCTTATCCAAAATAAGCTAAAGGAAAACTTCATAAATAAATTTCTCTTCACGAGAAAGTTCCTCCAAGATGTAGTAAATTCAGAAGATAAAGCTATAATTATAGAAGAAACTCATTGCAGAGCCCATAGAGGACTAGATGAAAATTACAAACAAATAACTAAGCTGTATTATTGGCCAAACCTGCACAAAAAATTAAAAGAATATATAAAAAATTGTGAGATCTGTAACAAAAACAAATATCACAGACACCCTGTAAAAATTCCAATTGGGGAAACTCCCATTCCAGCAAAAGAAGGAGATCAATTACACTTAGACATATACTATGCCCAAAACCTAACATTCATAACTTGTATAGATTCTTATTCCAAATACTTGGTGGTCAAGGAAATTCAAAGTAAATTAAACATTGAAAATAAGGTAATGGAAATTTTGCAACACTTTCCGTTAGCAACATCATTAATGACTGACAACGAACCAAGCTTTACTTCAGCACAATTTAGATCATTCATACAAAGAAGTAACTTAACTATTTATTATGCTGATCCCAGACACAGCACCTCAAATGGCCAGGTAGAAAGGGTACATTCCACACTAACAGAAATAGCGCGGTGCATCAAGGATGAACTAAATCTAACAGATTATTCAGAAATAATAATAAGGGCGGCACTGAAATATAACCTGACGATACATTCAACGACCAATCAAATGCCATATGACATATTGTATAACAAAATAGAACACAAACATAATCCAATATTACTTAAGGAAGCTCAGACCAAAATGCTTAAGCTACATAACAAAGATAGAAGAGAACGAGGGGGAACGTTGTGAGTTGCTGCGGACACCGCAACTCTACAGTTATACCCGATACTAAGTCAGTATGGCTCTCCTCCGGCAGACGCCGCTAATATTAAACGACACGACAAAGAATGCGTGCGAGAGAGACAGAAAATCAGTCTGAGCGTGACGTCGGGCGCTGCGTAGCCAATGCAAATTGATTTGTTCCTTTTGGCTACAAAAATTATCTGATCTGATCCAAATTCAGCAACCGGATAGATATAGTTATTCTCTATGATTCTGCGTCTTTAGTTTTCTCTTTCTTTGTGGGGGCGGAAGTGGGCGGGGCAAAGTTTTGAAATATTTTTGGAGCAGTGACATATCACAGAAGTCTGGATCCAAAACATCGTTGGTCTAGCTCTTATAGGAGAAGTAGTTTATGAAAAGAAATTCGGGGAAAGAAATAAACTTCAATCCCGATACAAAAAGCAGGTAGTTAAGGAAAATCGACCGAATAAAATTATAATCAACAATAGAAACAGAATTATACATAAAGATAACATCAAATATTAAATATTTTTTCCAGAAAATGTCTGCGAATATACTTATACTGACTTTTGTTATATTGACGACTTCGGAAGTAATACGCATAGTGACTATCTATTGCTCAAAGACGACAGAGACGTTTACACTTATGAAACATACGCTGAACTTTTCCATATTACTAATTTGAGTTTTTATAGAGAGATAATTGATAAAGAATCCAAAAATGTCAACAAATCAATTAATTCAGACGATGAGTGGGAAATATCAATGGACTTAAGTCTATTAAAATTAATGATTTCAGAATTAGTTCCAAAACGGAATGAAAGGGGAATTAATGAATTAGGTACCATTTGGAAATGGATAGCAGGCAGCCCTGATCATGACGACTTTTTGAAAATACAAAACAAAGTAAATGAATTAACTGAAAATAATAATAAACAATTTGTAATAAATTCCAAATTTTTCAAAGAAATTGAATTGCTATCAAATTCATTAAAAAATGTCATCTTCAATGAAGAAACGATACTGAGAAAGCATCGTTTAAAATTAATAACTTTTGACCTACTAAATTTAGTTGATACCATAACCCTCTTAAAAGTAAACATTTTCAATACAAACATTTTAAATAAAAACGAAATAGAGGACATTTATAAGCATGAAAAACATCCTGTTGAACTGTCTGATCTGCTGGACATTGCAACGGTTAAAATAATTCGAAATGCAGATTTAATAATCATTTACATAAAATATCCTCAAATTAAAGATATTTGCAAGTTTTACCATGCAAGAGCCATCTCACAAAATGATGGAATGTTAGTTAAGTTTGTGAATGTAAGGAGAAATACTATTTAATGAATAATTTTAAAAGTGAAACTTTTAACAATTACGCACAAATAAATTTAAAGAATACCTGTTTCACCAATTTACTTAATGGCTTTAAAGCCAACTGCACTAAAAAAAGGGGAAAAAACAAAGAAATAGACATCATTCAGGATGGTGCCATATTAGTTTCAGGCAAAAATATCGTAGACAATACTACTTTGTTAGGATCGTATCTCCTTATATTCAACAACACAATTGTAATAAATAATATAACCCACATAAATGATAAGGGTAAAATTCTATGATATATATCGCATCATAGATATAGCGATTTTGAATTAGTTGATTATATACAATCGAATGATAAGCAATTTTCTTTTGATAATGTTAATATTTTAAATCCCCTTATAACATTAGGTAATACGGCCTTACCATTAACAACATTATTTTTAATCATTTTGATATTGATAATGTTATTTTACTTCGGCTATAAATTAACCAAATTTGTACTTATTAAATCAATAAGAATACCGTCAGAAGAAATAGTGGAAAGCAACATTCAAATACTGTCAGAAGAAATTAGAGCTCTATCAGAACTTCAAAATGTATCGGGACGAAACATTTAAGAATGGGGGAGTTACCGTACCCAATTCTATTGAGCTCTTATACGAGTTGTAAACAATCTTTGGCTTTCCAAATCGAAAACAATTTCAATCTTGGGCCTCCGCCTAATTGATTTCTAAGATGTACAATCTCAAGGGCTCCCGCCGCAATCCCAATCTTTGACACTCGCCTAAATGGAAAACCAATGTTTGCCCACACCCGGCTTCTCATAAACAATCTCACTCCCGGCTTTCTGCAGATCCTGCACTTTAGGCCTTTTACAGTTCTCTCTTTGGATGACGAAATCCAATACTCGGGATGGCGAAATCAATTGAAATGTTTATAGAAAAACTATTCCCGAAAGGGATCAACGATGCAAAGATCAGAAAGTTCAAGCCAGTCTTGATCCAAAAGCGACACCGCAAAGTCGAGCTAAAAATTAAGATCGCGCAAACCCTTTGTCCGGAATCCTTTGTGACCCTCTACTTAAATCTATATCTGTGAAGTTAGAAGTAAAATAAAAACTTTTTAAAAACGCAATCCGCTACCGCAGTTATTTAATTTGCATTGCCGTTTTACACAATGTCGTTGTCATTTTATTTGCGGTTGTGTTTGCATGTGTGTTTGCGTTTGTGTTTGCTGCCAGGGCTTTCGTCATGAGAGGGGCGTTCAAGCTCAAACTCGAACCAGGTTCGATTGTAATGTTCGATCCGTTCGCTGCTTTTTCCGCTCGGGCTGAAGTATCGTCTATATGTAGGTATGAAGGCAGGTATGTTTCGAGGCCTCTTGTTCTGCAGACTCTTCACTGTTAGTCCGTCTCTTTGTCGTTTCCCCCTTTCGACTCTCTCAGTTGGTTTACTTGTTTCGTATGCAGGGTGGGGAGGAGGCAATAAGAATGTGTGGGTATTCGCGAGAGGCGGGAAAAGTGGCCGTGAGAGCGGCGTCTTTTCAGCATTTCCCTTTGTGTTTGGCTCTTGGCTGTGGCCGTGGATACATCAGCGATGGCTCGGTACTCACGCTTGCTGTTATCATTGTATTGGCTGCAGCCGCCGTCGCTGTGGCGTCGGCGCTCTGCATTGGCGTTGACGTTGGTGTTGGCGTCTGCGCCGAGTGCTCTGCTGCTGCTGCTGCTATTGGCGGAGTTGGTGTTGGTGTAGATGGCTCCTGCTGCTGCCGCTAGGGCCCCTCTGCGGGCCGGTCTGCCGCCGTCGCTGTGGCATCTGTTTGACCCCCGTCTGGCCATTCCCTTCGTCATGGTTGTTGTTAGTTTGTGTGTTGGCGATTTGCTGCCTGCTTGTTGTTTTTAATTGAAAAGTCTCTTGTGTGTGTGTGTGTTTGTGTTTAATGTATTTATTGGCACTTTCTAACTCTTTACACAGTTTTCTCTCGTTAGTTTGTGTTTTTTTTTAAATTAATGTTATTTATTGGGGAGCAGAAAGTTTGTCGGTAGTAGTAGTGGCGGTTGGGGAAAGGGACTTTTGTCATGTCAGGGGGGGCACGGCACGGCACGGCACACGACAGACACCACAAAAAGAAAACAGGGCACCGCAGAAAAAAGGAAATGGCGACACGGCAAAGAACAATCAAAAAGAGGCGACACGACACGGTTATAAACGTCCGACGATCGCAACCTCTCGAGCGGGTGGACGAGATGAGAGTAGCAGACGAGGTTCATGATGGAACACTCCATGTCCGCCAACTCTCACAATCTCCCATCCACTCGAAAGACCCGATCGCCGATCGACATTTACCGGTGCTCTCACCCCCGGTTCCACTTTCACTCAGCACAATATTGAGTGAGATGAAAGTGGTCCGAGGGCAGCAGCACCGACAAGTAGGCAATGGAAAATTGCATTGGCTGTTTATTTTAGTGGCTGCCTGTGTTGTTGTTGGTTAATAGCCTGTGTCGTATGTTCACTGCGCCGTGTGTATTGGCTGCTATGTTGTCGGGGGATGGGATGGGATGGGAAGGGGAAAGTTTGCCTTCTCCCTTATAACCGCCCGGATACTGTAAACTTCTGGATATTTCGATCCGGGCGCGAGACGCTCCGAGGAGACGACCGCATAGCATCTTGTGGGCGGTTGAAATGGCTTTAATAGGGCGTTTGGCAGAGTGGCGAAGGTTGGCAGTGTATGTTTTATTCCTGCACAACCGCATTTAGCATTTAGCGGCATTTGGAGTGGGTTGGGGTTGGGTGAGGAATTGGCTGGGCGTAATTGCCGAAGTCGGCGGCCGATAACACACTGGCATTGATAAATGCAATTTGAATTTGAATTGACTTTTGTAGGTTATCGGCTCGGGTATTTTCCTAATTGGCGTGGTATTTTTTTTTTTTTTTGGTCATTAATGGCGTTGCCACTTGTCAGGTATTGGGGAATGGGTGATAGTTGGCAAAGAAGAAGAAGAAGGAGAAAACAAGAATGGTAAGTAAAAATATAAATGGACTACAAAAATATACAATTAGACTACAATAAGACTACAATAAATTACAAAAACTTATTCCTAATATCACAGATAATTAACTAATGGTAACACACTACGGAACAATAAAAGTGACATCTACAACAAAGCATTGTTGCGAACATTGCGCTGCATGCCGGTCGGCTCTGCTGTCTCCCTGTGCGTTGTGTTGGCTGGCTGGATTTTTGGTGTAGGCGTGCAGCGTGGGCAAAAATTGGAGATGGCGAGCGGCTCTGGTCCGGCCGCCCACGTTGCATCTGTCTGGATGATTGGCTGCGGCATCCGAATGGCACTGGTCCGACCACCCGATGCAATGTCAATGATGTTGGAGTTGGCGTCGATGCGTGATGCCAATGGTCCGAGTTACCAGGATGCGTTGTCAGTAGAATTGGCCTGGCCTCCTCGGCCACGTTCATCGTCGGGTTGTTGGTGTGATTTTGAGTGGCTGCTGGTCCGGCCACCCAGATGAGGAGGTGTTCGTTTCGGCGTGTTATTTAATTTGTGTTTATTTGCAGGTACTTGTCGGCGTTTGGATGTTATTTGTGGCGACCCTTGTCTGGTTGGTGTTGACGTAAAACAGCAGGTGAGTATTTTGTGTGTTTTGGCAGTCTGCTTCTCCCTCCTGTTTCTTCTTCCTTTGCAGGATTTGCTGGCGTCCGGCGGCTCAACACCGCGCCATCCCGCCCTCACATAATGGCATGAGAGCCGGGTGCGACCCAGTGGAGCGCATCTGCGTCGTCGTTGGAAATGGCAGTTGTCTGTTTGGAGTGGAGTAACGTCACGGCCATGGGCAGTCGGCAGCGTCATCGAAGGAGGCCTACTTTTCCGCCCCTTTAGCAGGAAATTGTTGATGTTGATGGCGAGGCAGCTTCTTGTTGGTCAGCTCTGTCTGTGTATTGGCAGGTACGTGTGATTTTCGTGGGTTTTGGCAGTTTTTCGTTGTTGTCCGATTTACGTCTATTTCTTTGTATTTTAGTGGCTGGCCTCTGGACTTCTGTTGGAATTGACGGTAGTGCTGCTGATGAGGCCTCCAAATTTCGTCCATTATACCTCAAGAGAGTTGCAGGAGTGGCGAGGCAGCTGCTGGAGGGGCAGCTCTGTCGGTTTAATAGCAGGTGAGTATGTTTGTTGGTCATTTGTAGATTTTTGTTAATTGTGTTTAATTTTTGTCTATTTTCAGGTTTTATTGGCACTAAACTTCTGCAATTCGGCGCAATCAGTAGACGTCTTTTAATCCGTCGCTTTCGAAGTCGCCACTGGATTGTCCATTTAGAAACTTACGTAGGTCATCGTAAGGCTCTTCGTCGGTCCATTGGCTGTCGTCGTCCATGTCCATATCCGGCTCAGTGTCCGATATGGCTACTGCTGTTGCTGTATTGGCGGCGGCTGATGATGTTGGCAGAGGGGCAGGGACTGCTGGTGCTGTTGGTTGGAGTTGGGGCACGGCTGTTGTGCCCTTGCCATTTGCTGCAGCCAATTTTGTGAGTAGCTCTGCCATCTGGTCGATCCTCCTTTCAAACTCTATTATACGCTGTACGTATAATTGCAGATTTTGAGCGCAGCTGCCATCGCACTGTGCGTCTGGCCGCTGCTGCTGCTGGTGTTGGCGTGGCGTCGGTCATGGCTGGGGATGATGTTCGCCATACCGATGCTGCTGCCGATGCTGCCGATCCGGTTATGGAGTGGCTGTGGATGTGGCTGCTGCTGGCGACGTTGGATTGGCTGCTGTCGCTGTTGGATTGGCTGTGGTTGCTGTTTGCGACGCTCCTCCTCCCTGGCGACCCTGTAGGCCAGGAGCTGCTGCCTGGCTGCCTTAAAGGATGGGCATCCCTTGTATGAGCTGATGTGCAGGCCCTGGCAGTTGGCGCATTTGGGAGCGGCACTCCTCGGCTTGCTGCAGTCTGTCGTCAGGTGCCCACCCGCGCATTTCGTGCAAACTGCAGCGCGTCTACAATATGCGCGGGTGTGGCCAAACACCTGGCAACGATGGCACTGGGCAGGGTCACGGGAGACTCCAAGTCTCTCAACCGTGACGGGCCTCCCACCCAGGCGTCTCAGCTTCAACAGATCGAATTGGCCACGGTCCGGCTTGGAGGCGATCTGAGCCTCGAAGAGGTTGAATTGGCGGCTGCGATCGAATCGATCGTTGATCACCCTTACAAACCGAACCGTGAACCCCTCGTTCAGCATACTGCTGCGAGTCTAGTCTGGCGGCGTGGAGTGGGAGAGTCCTCGGATGAGGATCCTCAAGCCACGATCCGCGGGCAGACAGTGGGGAGAGGCCAACCAGGCCAGCACAGCCAGAACAAGGGAGCGCGAGAAACCCACATGGGTTGGTAGAGGGTTGAGCAGGGGAGGATCGTCGACGGGGACTCGATGAACAAACCACGAGGCCGCCCAGTTCGAGTTTTGCCCACGTCGCCAAGCAGGTCAGGGAGTGTTCGTTTCGGTTCGACGGAACGGCGAAACCACTCGAGTTCCTGGAACAAATCGAGTGGTCAGCCGACATGTACGGTTTGGATTTGAATTTAATTCCACGAGCAATGCCTGGGCTGCTAAAGGGTCGGGCGCTCATGTGGTTTGTAGCCAACAACAGGCAGTGGCAGACATGGAACGCATTTGCGCGTAGCTTCCAAGCATACTTCCTGCCGAGGGGGTATTTTGAAAAATTACTCCAGGAGGTGAGATTGTGGAAGCAAAGGTGGGGAGAGCCATTCAAGGACTACATGGTGGAGATGCAGACCCTCATGCGGCCACTAAAATGCACGCCCGAAGAGCAGTTGGAGCTCATCAGAGACAACAGCATGCCCGATTTGAGGGTGTTCATCAGCGGAAAAAAGGCCGGTCCCGACGCGGCGGGACGACCAAGCGAACACGAACATAGAGGCTGGGTTCGTGAAAAACCCAGCCCAGGCGTGTCGACGATGCGGAAGTGACCGCCATTGGGCACAAGCAATCAAAGGCCGACCGATAACAAGCAAGGTAGGAGCCCCGACATGGCAGTGCTGCCAGAAAGCGGGAAACGCCCCGCGACCCAAGCCGCGGAGGGCCGTGCCAGGGTCGCAAGACGAAGCCCCCCAAAACTCGTAGGAGAACTCACGGTGGAGGATGTCCAGCTGTCGGCGGTGGTGAGGATCGCGGGCAGCAACTGGAAAGCAACGGTCGATACCGGGGCGACAAGCAGGGGAAGAGAGGCACCAGAAAGAGACGAGGAAGCTGATGCGGCTGGCTGACGGAGGCAGCCGGGAAATCAATTCCCAGATCGAGGTGGAGATCGGGGACAAGATCGTTACAATCCCGCTTCTCGTGTTGCCCGGAGTAATTGATGCGCTTGTCCTGGGTTGTGATCCCTGCGAGAGGCCACCGCCAGGGGCGGTTGGAGGAGAAGTTGTCAGTGGCGGTGGTAGCGGACACTGGAGGGTCCGTCGAGCCCGCATCCGACGGAACGCGAGCGGAGGAGGGATCGGTCGAAAACTTCCTGCCAAAGGAGTTGGAAGAGTTCCGAGAACTGAAGGGAGTGTCGAACATAGCTACACACACGATCACACAAACAGCGTTACTACCCCAAAAATCCCAAGATGCAAGCCGAAATCAACCAACAGGTTGACGAGCTGCTGGAAAGAGGGTACATTGAGCCATCGAAGAGTCCGTACAGTTCACCCATCGTGATGGTCAAAAAGAAGACGGGAAGGTGGAGATTATGCGTGGACTTCAGACAGATAAACGCGAAGTCCATCAAGAATGCGTACCCCATGCCAAGAATAGACTATATTTTGGACCAGCTCAGGGAGGCACGGTTCATCAGTAGCTTAGACTTAAAGGACGGTTATTGGCAGATACCACTGGAGGAAGGCAGCAGGAAGTTCACCGCGTTCACGGTGCCTGGCAAAGGGATGTTCCAGTGGAAGGTGATGCCATTCGGACTCCACTCAGCCTCGGCTACGTTCCAGAGGGCATTGGACCAGGTGATAGGCCCCGAGATGATGCCACACGCGTTCGCGTACCAAGACGACATCATTGTCATCGGCCGTACCGAGGAGAAGCACAAGCGCAACGTCGAAGAAGTTTTTCGACGGTTGAAAAATGCAAACTTGCGCCTAAACGTGGACAAGTGTCAATTTTTTAAGAAGGAACTACGATACCTGGGGCATTTGGTGACGGGAGACGGCATCTGCACCGATCCCGAGAAAGTGGCAGCCATTAAGGAGTTGTAGCCGGCAGCGAGTGTTAGAGAGCTACGACAATACTTGGGCGTGGCCTCCTGGTACAGGCGTTTCGTAAAGGGATTCGCCACGTTGGTGCAGCCCCTCAGCACTTTGCTGAAGAAGAAGGCGAAGTGGGAATGGTGAACAGAACAGCAACAAGCGTTCGAGGACGTAAAAAGTCGGCTGACAGCAGACCCGGTGTTGGCATGCCCGGATTTCTCAAAGAAATTCGTGCTCCAGACGGACGCCAGCCACTACGGACTGGGGGCGATCCTGACGCAAGAGACGGAGAAGGGCGAGAGGGTCATCTCATACGCCAGTAGGACTCTGAATAGCGCAGAAAATAACTATTCGGCGACTGAAAAGGAGTGTCTGGCCATTGTATGGGCTATAAGAAAGCTAAAGCCCTATCTGGAGGGATACCATTTCAAGGTAGTCACAGATCACATGGCGTTGAAATGGTTGAACAGCATCGAGAGCTCAACGGGGAGGATCGCCAGGTGGGCGCTGGAGCTACAACAATACGACTTCGAAGTGGCATATAGGAAAGGGCAGCTGAACGTAGTGGCGGACGCAATGTCCCGACAGCCATTGGCGGAGCGCTGCCTGAGAACCACCGAGGAGGAAGCAGAGAAGGGACACGAACCTGAGGCAGAGTGCGGATGGATTAAAAAGGTCAAAGAGAGGATGAGGACGGAACCGAGGAAATATCCGGATTACGTGGAGGAAGCAGGTCGCGAATACCCACACATTCTTATTGCCTCCTCCCCACCCTGCATACGAAACAAGAAAACCAACTGAGAGAGTCAAAAGGGGGAAACGACAAAGAGAGCGGACTAACAGTGAAGAATCCGCAGAAGAAGAGGCCTCGAAACATACCTGCCTTCGCGATTACACGCACATACATACAGACGATACTGCAGCCCGAGCGGAAGAAGCAGCGAACGGATCGAACATTACAAACGAACCTGGTTCGAGTTTGAGCTTGAACCAGGCCCCCCCCCCCCCTCATGACGAAGGCCCTGGCCGCAAACACACATGCATTGTGCAAAACGGCAATGCACACAATAGAATTGCCATCCACCTCAGCTGAGGCAGCCAGACGAAAATTACTCTCCAAAAACAACACTGCGGACACCGCAACTCTACAGTTATACCCGATACTAAGTCAGTATGGCTCTCCTCCAGCAGACGCCGCTAATATTAAACGACACGACAAAGAATGCGTGCGAGAGAGACAGAAAATCAGTCTGAGCGTGACGTCGGGCGCTGCGTAGCCAATGCAAATTGATTTGTTCCTTTTGGCTACAAAAATTATCTGATCTGATCCAAATTCAGCAACCGGATCGATGTAGTCATTCTCTATGATTCTGCGTTTTTAGTTTTCTCGAATCTGCAATATTGTGGATGCAACAGATTTTCGTCCTTTGTGTGGGCGGAAGGGGGTGGTGCGAAATTTTGAGATATACGTTTTATAGTGAGATCTAACAGGAGTGCGGATACTAAATTTGGTTACTCTAGCCTTAATAGTCTCTGAGATTTGTGAATATCCCCAGATTTGCATTCTTTGCGGGGGCGGAAGGGGGTGTGGCGAAATTTTGAAACAAACTCGTCTCGGTCCGATATATTAGGAGTGTGGATACCAAATTTGGTTGCTCTAGCTTTTATAGTCTCTGAGATCTAGGCGCTAATGTTTTACTCTAAGCAAAGCCGCCTATGCTACGTGTGTGTTAGAGAGAGACAGGGCGAGAAAAAATGAAATTGTTTTCTTGATGCTGGCTATAATAATAATACGATCCAATTCAGATTCTGCAGTCTAAAAGATATGGTCATTCTCTACGATTCTGCGTTTTTGGTTTTCTCGTATCTTGTGAGGAAAGGTATTCCCACACGTAGGGGGCAGTATAGGGTTAAGCGCTAACGGCCGTTATCCGGGGATATCCGGAGGCGGCGAATTCCCGAGGAGAGCTCTCCCGGGGACCCAAGATGAGAGGGGAGGACCCCTGGAGAGAGAGCAGCGGGATGACGGGATCGGGCCGGCAGTGGCCCAGCGCATGACAAAATATGGTCATGAGATCACGCCACCAGCCAGGTCCCGTTGGAAAGCGACAAGGGAATGAAGGAACGCCGATGGAAAAATACGGGCACCGCATGGCGGAAAGTGCCGTTAGCGCCAGGCGGCATCGGCGGCGCCGACGCAGAAGCGAGCCTATAAGAGGAGGGCCGCGACCAGGAACAGGGAGAGTCAGCAAACGGAGCTAGCAAGAGTGAAGTGAATAGTGAGCCACAAGAGTGAGACCAAGCGAAGGGAAAAGAACTTTAGAAAGCGAACGCGTTGTGTGAGGATTGAGAGGCGGACTCGAGCGTGCAGCCAAGAGCCAAAGACCCCAATCCCTTGAACCAACGGTGCCACGCTTGAAGCGCATCCCACCAGGAGTGAGGCACCCTCGGGCCGAAAAGCCAAGTGAGTCGAGTGAGATGGAACGCGTCAGGCGCCTGACTGAGAGGCGGATTTGGGCCACGTGCCAAGACTAGCCCCAGTCAGTAGAGCCGGCGGTGCCACGCTTGGCGACGCCGTGGGGGGCCCAGGGAGCGACACGCTCATCGAACCACAGAGGAGAACCAAGAGGAGAACCAGCACCGGAGTCGGAATAGCGTAGGATAGACTTAAGATACCAATAAAGCATATTAGCATACCAGTACAAGACCCAACCCGTGCCTTCTTACTTATCGTCGCAGCGAGCCTACCGACCGCTGAGCCAGCCCAGCTGCATCAGACGGAAAAGAACGGTTCGTTACAACTGGCGCCCAACGTGGGGCCTCTCGACAAGTAAAAGACAAAGTGCATTTGGGAAGGGCGGTACTGAGTTTAGTATCGCGAGGACATAAAAATGAGGAGCCGACGATGGGTTCATTCATTGAGGAAAGAGGACTTGGTCCAGTGCGCGCGGGCGTGCGGTCTTCGATTGGAAGGCACGCTGACCGAGATGCGCCGAATCTTCAAGGAGTGGATAGAGAAGCATGGAGAGAAACCGGAGTATGCGGACGCGCTCGAGGCCTGGGAGATGAAGGCGGGAGGAGCCGCGACCGCGGCCCAGATGGAGGACGGGGCGGATCCATACGAGCGCCTGACGCTGCCGGCGAGTGCGGAGCAAGTAACTCTGTGGAGACGGCCGTCCGAGACCCAAGAGGAGCTCATCGCGAGCCTGGCGGTCCCGGTGAAAAGCCGGTGGCCTAGCCGACCGCGGGCAGAGAGTGGGGAGAGGCCAACCAGGCCAGCACAGCCGGAGCAAGGGAGCGCGAGAAACCCACAGGGATTGGAAGAAGGGAGAGCAGGGGAGGATCGTAGACGGGGACTCGATGAACAAACCACGAGACCGCCCAGTTCGAGTTTTGCCCACGTCGCCAAGCAGGTCAGGGAGTGGTCGTTTCGGTTCGACGGAACGGCGAAACCACTCGAGTTCCTGGAACAGATCGAGTGGTCAGCCGACATGTACGGGTTGGAGTTGAATTTAATTCCGCGAGCCATGCCTGAGCTGCTAAAGGGTCGGGCGCTCATGTGGTTTGTAGCCAACAACAGGCAGTGGCAGACATGGAACGCATTTGCGCGTAGCTTCCAAGCATACTTCCTGCCGAGAGGGTATTTTGAAAAATTACTCCAGGAGGTGAGGTTGAGGAAGCAAAGGTGGGGAGAGCCATTCAAGGACTACATGGTGGAGATGCAGACCCTCATGCGGCTACTAAAATGCACGCCCGAAGAGCAGTTGGAGCTTATTAGAGACAACAGCATGCCCGATTTTAGGGTGTTCATCCGGCCACATAGGTGCAGAGACCTGGATCACATGATGACGCTGGCCGACGAATTTGAGGCTCTGGAGAGGGACCGGCTGGAGTTCCAACGGGAGTGTCCGGCGAGTAAAGCAAAAGCAAACAATCCGATCGCTCGTCCGGCAGTAACGGAGATATGTCGCCGCTGCCAGGGCGAAACGGCAGCCAGCTCTGATCCGACAGGGGAGAAAAGGCCGGTCCCAACGCGGCGGGACGACCAAGCGAACACGAACATAGAGGCTGGGGTCGTGAAAAACCCAGCCCAGTCGTGTCGACGATGCGGAAGTGACCGCCATTGGGCACAAGCATGCAATGGCCGACCTATAACATTCTGCTGGAGGTGCGGCAAGGTAGGAGCCCCGACATGGCAGTGCTGCCAGAAAGCGGGAAACGCCCCGCAAGACGAAGCCCCCCAAAACTCGTAGGAGAACTCACGGTGGAGGATGTCCAGCTGTCGGCGGTGGTGAGGATCGCGGGCAGCAACTGGTCATACCGGGGCGACAAGCAGTTTTATCAGCGACCTGTCCTGTGCGGGACACAGGGTTGTGATCCCTGCGAGAGGCCACCGCCAGGGGCGGTTGGAGGAGAAGTTGTCAGTGGCGGTGGTAGCGAACACGGGAGGGTCTGTTGAGCCCGCATCCGACGGAACGCGAGCGGAGGAGGGGTCGGTCGAAAACTTCCTGGCAAAGGAGTTGGAAGAGTTCCGAGAACTGAAGGGAGTGTCGAACATAGCTACACACACGATCACTATGAGTGATGCCCAGCCGGTCAAACAGCGTTACTATCCCAAAAATCCCAAGATGCAAGCCGAAATCAAGCAACAGGTTGACGAACTGCTGGAAAGAGAGTGTATTGAGCCATCGAAGAGTCCGTACAGTTCACCCATCGTGATGGTCAAAAAGAAGACGGGAAAGTGGAGATTATGCGTGGACTTCAGACAGATAAACGCGAAGTCCATCAAGAATGCGTACCCCATGCCAAGAATAGACTTTATTTTGGACCAGCTCAGGGAGGCACGGTTCATCAGTAGCTTAGACTTAAAGGACGGATATTGGCAGATACCACTGGAGGAAGGCAGTAGAAAGTTCACCGCGTTCACGGTGCCCGGCAAAGGGCTGTTCCAGTGGAAGGTGATGCCATTCGGACTCCACTCAGAACCAGAGGGAACCAGTGGAACTGGGATGAGAAATGGCCAGAGATAATGTTGGCCGTAAATTCAGGGATGTCCGAATCCACCGGGTACTCGCCGGCGTTTGTGGTCCAAGGGAGAGAGCCGAGGCTACCAAAGGCTCTATACGATGACGAAGCGCTTGGCACAGGACAGGGCACGCCCAATCCGGACGAGAACGCGGCCAAGTTGAGAGAAGTATTTCAACTGGTGAGGCGGAATCTCGAAAGAGCGGCGCAGGACCAGGCGAGGTATTATAACCTGAGGAGGAGAGCGTGGAAACCCACGATTGGAGACAAGGTATGGGTCAAGCAACACCATCTATCCAACGCGGCCGAAGGGTTTGCGGTAAAACTGGCCCCGAAATATGACGGTCCCTACACCATAATGGATTTCGTGTCCCCGGTCATTTGTAAATTAAAGAAGGACAGCGAGAAACGGACGCGGACCGCCCATATAGGGGACCTGAAGCCACAACCCGGGGAAGGAAGCCCTAAAACAGGCCCTGGAACCGAAGCGTAGACGACGCACAAGGAGGGGCAACGGGCGAGGCATACGGATAAGGATGGACGAGCACGAAAGACAGAGACTAGCGGCAGGGGCAGAAAGGAGAGTCCCAGCTGGATGCCACGCAGGACAAGGTCGTACAGGATACTCTTACAACTAAGGTTCGGTAAAACTAAGAACCACGCGTGTCACGCAGGACAGGAATCGCCCACAAGGGAGGAGCGGGCGGCCCAACTTGATGCCACGCAGGACAAGGCCGTACAGGATACTCTTACAACTAAGGTTCAGTAAAACTAAGCAGCAGACGGCGGCCGGCGGACCAATAAAGCTGGACCTACAAGAAAAAAAAGGAGGATTAGCTCGTCAGCCAATAGGAACTGATCAAAGGCAAAGAAGGTAGAAGATACCCGGGTTACCACTATCCCAGGGGGGGCGGGTTGCGTGGTGCGTCGACGGACGAGGGGGCACCCGAGAAGGGGGTTCCGGGATGAGCAGAGGTTCGGGTCCGGGTCCAGGGCATCGAAGCCAGCTGCTAACGTCGGGGATGGCGGGACAAAAGCGGATGCCGCCCGTGCGCGGTCTACCGGCTGGGGAATCGGATGATCCCTGGCGAGTAGGAGTAGGTCCCCGGAGCTACAGTTATTGGCCTCACCGCTAGTGTCAACCGCGGGATCCATGGGACCGACGGTATCCCCGGTGGTATCGCCGGGGTACACCGAGGCGGAAAGTGACCTGGAATTGGTGAGCTGGGAGCCGGCGCCACGGAGAAAACGCGCACGCGAGGCGAAGCGCGAGGAGCCCCGGACCAGCAAGCACGAAGAGCCCCGGACCAGCAAGCGCGAGGAGCCCCACACCGGCAAGCGCGAGGAGCCCCGGACCAGCAAGCACGAAGAGCCCCGCACCGGCAAGCGCGAGAAGCCCCACCCCAGCAAGCGCGAGGAGCGGCCTGATGGAGGAAGGAGGGGGCGCACGGAGACGCGGAAGGAGGAGCCCAGTGAGCGGGCATCGAAGCGGGCGTCCACGCGTTCGACGCGTACGGCCAAGGAAGAGGAGTCGTCGGCACGCACAAGGGGGACATCGACGGCGCGGCGAGGGGATCAGCGGCCGACAGACCCACAGGTCGAGGAGCCGCAGCCAACGCCGACCGAAACCGCGGTCAAAGAGCCGCAGACAACGCCGACAGAAACCGCGGTCAAAGAGCCGCAGGCAACGCAGGCCGACATCGCGGAAAACAACGCGGCCGCTGAGGCACGACGCCTCGCGGAATGGCACCGGCGGTTCGCGCTGGCCGCGGCGACGGAGGAGCGGAGGCAACGGCGTGTATGGGAGGACGCCCTGACGCTGGCAAAGAGGCTGAAGGCCACGCAGGAGGCTGAAAAGGCGGCGCAAGAAGCGGAGGCGGAGCGCCACAAACGGGACGTCGCGCACCAATGGCGGTGTATTAGCCGGATCAAGCCGGCTGACAACGCGCGCGGCCAAGGGGATCGGCATCAGCAGCAGCAGCAGCATCAGCAGCAGCAGCATCAGCAGCAGCAGCATCAGCAGCAGCAGCAGCAGCAGCATCAGCATCAGCAGCAGCAGCAGCAGCAGCACTGGCACGGGCCACAGGGAGCCGCCATCGGGCCGTTCGTCTCGCAGGAGGTGCGCTCCGCGGTACGAGACGGCATGATGTGGCACGTGCAAACGCTGCACATATCGTGGGCCTCTGGGCCCTCGCCCCAGCAGCCCAGGCAAGAGGCGAGGGAGGCTCGACTGTGGGAGGAGGCACCACGCGCCAGTGACGAGAGGGACCCGAGGCGGCGGGCACGGCCACAGGAGTCGACAGGCCCAGCGGTGGCACCCACAGCCGAAAAGGTGCCCGAGGAGGCGCCCGGGGGGACGGCAGAGGTCGAGACGGAGGGAACGACGAACACGCCAACATCACTGACGGCGGAGGGCCCAGCGGCGGCACCCAAAGTCGAGGTGGCGACCGACGGCGAAGCGGATGACGGCGCGAGAGCAACGGCGGAAGCGAAGAAGGACGAACACTCACCTGAGCCATGGGAGAGAGGTCCTTGGCGATGGCCGGAACCCGGCCAGGGCGAGCGTCCGAAGCTGGGCCGACAGGCGTCGTGCCCAGGGGAGCGGGCGGAGGCGCGCCGGCCCGAGCTCCAGCGCCAGGCATCGTGGCCCCAGACGAGGTCGGCGGACAACTCACGGTGGCGGTCCGTCAAACGCGAGGAGTGGCCGGCCGTCGTCCCGCGCTCTCTCGCGCGGATAAAGCCAACCGCAAGGAGAGTGAAGCGTCTGGTCAATGACGGTGGCGTCCGGTACCGGCTATTGGTGTCCATCGATCGGCAGGAGGTATTCCGGGCTAGGTATTGAGGAGAAAAGAAGAGTAGAGAAGAAGAATGAAAGAAAAAGTAACTGAAAACAAGAACAAATAAAAGAAAAACGAGGGGGAACGTCGCTAATATTAAACGACACGACAAAGAGTGCGTGCGAGAGAGACAGAAAATCAGTCTGAGCGTGACGTCACGCGCTGCGTAGCCACTGTATATTGATTTGTTTCCTTTGGCTATAAAAATGATCTGATCTGATCCAGATTCAGCAATCTGATAGATATGGTCGTTATATATGATTCTGCGTTTTTAGTTTTCTCAAATCTGCAATATTGTGGATGCAACAGATTTTCGTCCTTTGTGGGGGCGGAAGGGGGTGGGGCGAAATTTTGAGATAAAGGTTTTATAGTGAGATCTAACAGAAGTGCGGATACCAAATTTGGTTACTCTAGCTTTAATAGTCTCTGAGATTTGTGAATATCCCCAGATTTGCATCCTTTGCGGGGGCGGAAGGGGGTGTGGCGAAATTTTGAAACAAACTCGTCTCGGTCCGATATATTAGAAGTGTGGATACCAAATTTGGTTGCTCTAGCTTTTATAGTCTCTGAGATCTAGGCGCTAATGTTTTACTCTAAGCAAAGCCGCCTATGCTACGTGTGTGTTAGAGAGAGACAGGGCGAGAAAAAATTAAATTGTTTTCTTGATGCTGGCTATAATAATGATACGATCCAATTCAGATTCTGCAGTCTGAAAGATATGGTCATTCTCTACGATTCTGCGTTTTTGGTTTTCTCGTATCTTGTGAGGAAAGGTATTCCCACACGTAGGGGGCAGTATAGGGTTAAGCGCTAACGGCCGTTATCCGGGGATATCCGGAGGCGGCGAGTTCCCGAGGAGAGCTCTCCCGGGGACCCAAGATGAGAGGGGAGGACCCCTGGAGAGAGAGCAGCGGGATGACGGGATCGGGCCGGCAGTGGCCTAGCGCATGACAAAATATGGTCATGAGATCACGCCACCAGCCAGGTCCCGTTGGAAAGCGACAAGGGAATGAAGGAACGCCGATGGAAAAATACGGGCACCGCATGGCGGAAAGTGCCGTTAGCGCCAGGCGGCATCGGCGGCGCCGACGCAGAAGCGAGCCTATAAGAGGAGGGCCGCGACCAGGAACAGGGAGAGTCAGCAAACGGAGCTAGCAAGAGTGAAGTGAATAGTGAGCCACAAGAGTGAGACCAAGCGAAGGGAAAAGAACTTTAGAAAGCGAACGCGTTGTGTGAGGATTGAGAGGCGGACTCGGGCGTGCAGCCAAGAGCCAAAGACCCCAATCCCTTGAACCAACGGTGCCACGCTTGAAGCGCATCCCACCAGGAGTGAGGCACCCTCGGGCCGAAAAGCCAAGTGAGTCGAGTGAGAGCGAAAGCGTCAGGCGCCTGACTGAGAGGCGGATTTGGGCCACGTGCCAAGAATCGCTAGCCCCAGTCAGTAGAGCCGGCGGTGCCACGCTTGGCGACGCCGTGGGGAGCCCAGGGAGCGACACGCTCATCGAACCACAGAGGAGAACCAAGAGGAGAACCAGCACCGGAGTCGGAATAGCGTAGGATAGACTTAAGATACCAATAAAGCATATTAGCATACCAGTACAAGACCCAACCCGTGCCTTCTTACTTGTTTGTAGCGGCGTCTGCCGGAGGAGAGCCATACTGACTTAGTATCGGGTATAGCTGTAGAGTTGCGGTGTCCGCAGCAACTCACAACGTTCCCCCTCGTTTTATTTTGGAAATATACAAAACAAAACTTTATAATATATCGTCGAATTATTTATGTCGGGTCAAGCAGCTTAAATATTTTAAATTATTGCCAGTGGTGCGGCCCAAAGGAAATGCATTTTGGTTTTGTCGTTTCCAATGCCCCCACTGCAAAGATCATTTGCTACCGCATATGCGCATGCAGCGGAATTCTTTCGTCTCCTTATGTCGCAATCTCTCGGACTCGGCTTAACAGCGTCCCCGAGCAGCTCTAACGCTCTCGGGCTATCATACGCTCTCGCTCGCGTCTAAGCTTGCTGCATAGGGCCCGGCAGATTGGCCCTTCAGCCCTTGCATGGGCAGTTTTGAGCTAATCGTCGCAGCTATTAGATTGCCATATGTACATACGCGATAAGTAGGTTTACATATGCAAATAAATTGTGAATTATAACAGCCTCTCGACTTTCATTAACTTCAAATTGCAACAGTTATTAAAAACGCCTAATAGCTTAACATTTGGTGACCCCGACGTGATTGTGCAATAAATAATCTATCAGTGCAATCACCAACTAATATAGCATTCAAAGATCTAAACTAATTGCCATCTCAACCAGTGTCATCAACCACATAAGTTATCCATAAGTTATCTATTGCTCGTGTTACTCTTTGCGACGATGGCAGCCATGTGACTAAAACTTTAGGACTTGCGTGGGATCCGGTTTCTGATCTACTATTATTTTCGCTCTCGGCCCTTCAATCTTCTTTGAATTCCTGCTAGCGCTCTGTTTTGTCATCCATAGCGCGATTCTACGATCCTCTCGGACTAGCTGGTCCCGTAATTACTAAATCCAAAATCTTTCTCCAGCGTTTGTGCCAAGAGAAGTTGTCCTAGGATGAAAGCCTTCCAGTCGCACTGAACACCGAGTGGCAGGAAATATGCACCAGGTTTGGTCAGATTCGTCGACTTGAATTTCCTCGGCTTGTAGTCCTTCCAGACTCTACGCTGGAAATTCACGGATTTTGCGATGCCAGCAACGAGGCTTATGGTGCATGCATTTTTGTCATGTCCTAGGGTCAGCATTCCAGCAGTCACTTACTGTGTGCCAAATCTCGTGTGGCTCCTTTGAAGACACTTACAGTACCAAAGTTGGAGCTTTGTGGAGCGGAGTTGCTGGCTAGGCTCATATCTGAGATAGCTGGAATGAATGTATTCAAGGGAAGGTGTTACTGTTGGTGTGATTCTGCCGTTGCGCTCTCTTGGATTCGGGACGAGCCGTCAAGATTTAATATTTTTGTTGCAAATAGAGTGTCAACGATTCAGGAAATGACCGAAAAAATGGAATGGCGCTATGTTCCCACAGCTTTAAACCCAGCCGACATTCTGTCTCGAGGGGCTCATCCGACTGAGCTGAATGAGTCACCTCTTTGGGCTCATGGTCCTCCATTTCTTTGCGGCTCCTCAGATGACTGGCCACCCACTGTGCTACCTGATAAGCCAGCCCTTGAACTTCGTCGGAAGGCTCTTCTGCTCAAATCGCCCTACATGGACATTATTGCTAATTCCAAGTATGCGAATTCATTTCCTTCTTTGCAACGCGTTTTCGGATACATTCACAAGTTTTGCAACCGAATTCGGCGCCCCGGTCTCACTGTCTCAGACATTGAACATGGAACCCAGGTATTGCTACGACTAGTCCAGCGTACTCATCTATGGGAGGACATGAAGTCACTGCGGGCAAGGGGAGCAGTCTCCTCATCGAGCTCAATCGCATCGTTATCGCCATTCATGGATCAGTTTGGACTTCTCAGGGTAGATGTTCGACTGAAAAGCTCTTCGTTGGAATTTGATGGCCGTCATCCAATCATCTTGCCCAGCAGCCATCCACTGACTCTTGCAATAATCTCCCATTTTCATGAGCGGAATCTGCAGGCTGGTCCTCGAGCTTTGCTTGGACTAATTCGTTCCCAATATTGGCCTATTGGGGGGAGGAAGACGGTAAACAAGGCAGTAAACAAGTGCGTAAGATGCTTTCGACTGAAGCCCAGGGTATTGGAGCATATTATGGCGGATCTTCCAAAGGAGCGGCTCGATGGTTCTCATGCCTTTGAGATCACAGGCGTGGACTTCTGTGGGCCGTTTTTCTACAAACCGGAGGCACGCAACAAGGCTCCAATCAAGTGCTACATCTGCATCTTCATTTGTTCCGCTACCAAGGCTGTTCATCTGGAGCTTATAAAGAACTTATCCACAGTTGCTTTTCTACATGGACTAAGGCACTTCATATGTACTAGACGAAAGCCGCGGCAAATTTGGTCAGACAACGCAACCAATTTTGTCGGCGCTAAGAATGAGCTGATGGAATTAAAGCGCCTGGTCCTCAGCGATGACCATCAGAAGGCGCTGCTGGATTTTTGCTTGGTCGAGGCTATAGACTGGCATTTCATTCCTCCGCGCTCCCCTCATTTTGGTGGTCTATGGGAGGCTGCAGTGAAGACGGCCAAGTACCACTTCTACCGTGCGATAGGCAACTCGGTTCTTGGATTTGACGAGCTGCGGACGCGGTTGTGCCACATCACGGCAGTGATTAATTCAAGACCTTTAGTTTCAATTTCAGAGAGCCCTGCCGATCTAGACGTTCTAACTCCAGCGCATTTCTTGAATGGTGGCCCTCCTGCTTCGTTCGCTGAGCCTGACGTCACGCAGCTAAACTTCGATCGCCTGGACGGCTGGCAGCGCGTTTCGTACCTGCAGCAGCTCTTTTGGTCCCGGTGGAAGGAGGAGTACATAACGTCACTGCAGCAGCGCTCAAAGTGGCGCACTGTGAAGCCTAGTTTAGCTGTCGCCGATTTGGTTCTTGTCAAGGATGAGAATCTTCCTCCCATGAAGTGACCACTGGCGAGAGTGGTCGAGCTTTTGCCTGGACGAGATGGCGTTTCCCGAGTTGCTGTGCTGAAGACGTCATCTGGAATCACAAAGCGCGCCGTCAACAAGCTGTGCCTACTGCCAAATGCTGTTGCTGTTGAAAGTCAGGCTTCCAACGGGGGGAGTATGTCAGATCAAGCAGCTTAAATATTTTAAATTATTGCCAGTGGTGCGGTCCAAAGGAAATGCATTTTAGTGTTGTCGTTTGCACTGCAAAGATCATTTGCTACCGCATATGCGCATGCAGTGGAATTATTTCGTCTCCTTATGTCGCTATCTCTCGGACTCGGCTTAACAGCGTCCCCGAGCAGCTCTAACGCTCTCGGGCTATCTCGGACCCACAACGCTTCCTATGCTAATGCTAATTCGATTGGTGGCGTTTCGCCATCTGCCATCTGTTCTATCTAGAACCACCAGCCGATTATTAAAACAATTGTGTTGAGTAAGGTAGTCTTGAGTAGTCTGAGGTACTCAGACTAGCACAGCGTAATACTTGATACAGCCGAACATCATTAATAATTACTCTTATCAGTCTAGTGTGTGGGTAGTCGGAAGCTCACATCTTTTTTATGTGGTTTTGTAATCTACAAAATGTCTACATAAGAGTGAAAAAAAACCCATATTGATATTTACATCTATAACTATTCTGGAGTAGTCTCTGTGGCTTCTTATTTAGGCACGTCGGACTCAACCAGATTACTTCCGGCATTCAACTGGCCCTGCTGGACATCAACTGAGGATTGCTTTTGTTCGCTTGGAGCTTGGGGCTTCAAAACACTTTTCTCCCGGGATCGTAGAAGATTATCGAGTCCGCCAAAAGGAGCCTCAATGACAACGTAAAGCAGATACGAAATGAAAATAGTGATCCCAAAGTCAGACCAAAATTTCTGCATCTGAAAATCATCAATGAGGTTAGTTAAAAATAAGCAACCATCAACTACTAGAAACAAAACCTACTACAATTTGTCCGAGAAATAAGTATTAGTACGAACGCTTCTACTGTTGACTTCCTGTACGAAAAGGTGTCAGATGTACACGGAATAGGAGAGTCTCGAGAGAGGCTGCCACAATGGCGAGGATAGGAAACTGTTGGCCAGACCGCCATGGCCCTGCATGCAGGCAAAGACGATCCAACACAGGGCTAAGGGCCAGCCCACTCTGGTAAGCGTGTAGTACAGAAACTCCTTGAGGGTGGACAGGGGTGGAGCACTCCATTGGGTCGCAGGGTACAGGGCAAACATCGAGGTGAAGATCATGGCCAGACTAAGAACCCATCCAGACCATACCAAAATCCGGCTTATTTGGAACTTCTTCCTACAATTCAGGTGAAGAAAATATCCAAAAAGAAATGAAATCAGCCAAGGTGCCGAATGAGTATGTGTGGCAGAATACAGTTTCCTTCCGGCATCTCCTTCGGTTCCATTCCTGCAATTAAATGGGGTTGAAGAACTCCAACGACAAACAGAAGCATCGTGGACCTACTTGAAGAGCAATGAGTATTTGTTGACTATCATCGTGGCAAAGAGGCAGGACGATAGTAGGAGAACAAGAACCGCGATGCCAGCTGCTGCCTTTTTGCCCCACTTATACAGTGCAATCAGCAGAAGCGGAGAGATTATATAAAGCTGCATATCCACTGCCCAGTACCATGTGGGATCCAGGCACTGAAAACGATTATCGTACAAATGGTAATAAGAGTAGATCTATGACTTACAATATTGCTTGTAGCATAATTCTGCACGAAGAGCAGCGTCCAGAACCAGCCCTTTTCATAGGCGGCTGTACCATGGAATCCACCTTTAAAATAAGGTCCCCCAGAAACAATGGGCGTCAGCTTTATGTAAACTAGGATTGCTATTGCAAGTATCGGCACGATCCGTATAATACGATGAAGATACATAAGCGGCACATTCAGTTTTCCTTTGGATCTGTAAGAAAATTGGCAATAATTCTCGATGGATACAAAATATCTCAAACACTTACTTATCCATTGAGCGAAGAGCAACCGTAGCCACTAGTAGGCCAGCAATAAAGAAAAAGGAATCAACCGAAAAAAATCCGTGGAGAATAAAGCTGGAAAAGGATTCCGCGACCCACTAGCAAACAAAAAAACAGAGCTGAATGGTTTTTGCACATACAAGCATGAGGCCACTAAAACCGAAATCATATTGAAGGTATTTATATTTGGAGAAACAAAACAACACAGAATAGGGACATGCAGCGGATTCCATCAAGACAACTGATCACGTTCGGATTCGATTTGCTGTCGACAATGCGGAAGATGGCACGGGAACTTGACCGTGCCGAGCACATCTTCACAGTCACAGAGATACTACCTGGTAGGCAAAATACGAGTTAAATCATTCTGTAAATCATTCCGTTCTCTCCGGTCCTCACTCTGATCCTGGCACAGAAAGTAGTCGTAGAGCGTGCATAGACCCACGATAGTACCCATCAAGCCAAGAAGTACACTGCAATCCATAGTATGAGTCACAGAAATTGATTATGATAAGGTCTAACTTACACTGTGAAAATGGTCATTCCATCCCAAGGTTTCGATTCACTTGTCTGATAGCTGGCCTCGCTAAATTTTATATTTGTGCTGCTTGAGTTCAACAAATTCTGCATTAACTGCTCCAGAAACGTATCCATATGTGCCGCAGAGCAGGAAGCCGGAAAGCAAGATGCGATCTTGATCGAAATGGATACGGCGGGTACAATTAGAAAACAGTACTTTCCATGTATGCTGTGACTACTGGTGATCTCCTCGCTGATCTTGACTCATCGAAGTTACCCAGATGGTAGACATTGCCGGACAGCACTCCTGAGGGAATGGAGCCCCAAGCATCGATCACTGCTCACAAAATTCGTCAACTTCAGTTCTCATTGACTTGAATATAATTTTCATTATTTACTTACTCTTAAGGGCCCATAATTTTCCAGTAGTGAGCGCCTGCATGAACTGAGCCATGTCCGCGAAACACAACAGATCCTCCTGACTGGGTATTCGGGGGTGGAAAAGATCCAAGTCCGGGAGCAATTCATACGGAAGTTTTCGGTAAACTTCCCAGCGGGCGGAGACTTTTTAAACGCTGGTAATCTTGCAGGACATCTCCGTCTTTCAGTTGTGCGGCACTGACAAGTACCAGTCCGCAGACAAGTAGACTGCTTAAAACGTTCACCATGCTAATACTTTTTCGATTGAAGGCATTGCACCTTTTGACTGTGATTTTATAGGAATGTTTTGAGGGAAATCTGGAGATAACATTATCAGTGTGTCAGCTCTCGAGTCGAGTATATCAGCCAAAATGCTTAATTCAGTCAAACATCACCGATAAGGAGCAATCCGTCTAAATTCTATGTAGTCACAAGATCATTTATCTATAATCTTTTCCCAGGTAATCGTTTTACTTATTGACTTTTGATGGATTAAATTTGGTTTTAATATGAGTGAGTAAGAAAAAAACGGAGAAAACTAAAGTTTAGCTAAACATGGATGTAGACAATTTGTCCTATAATTCTGATCATTGCTTAATGATAGCCAATGTGCAATTATTACCATTAGTGGTGGCAGATCCTTTCTTTGTTTCAATGTTTTTTCCAATTCTCATGACAAGTAGCAGCAAAATGGCGAGAGTTCGTGAAGAGATTCCGCCTCCCCGCAACAACCAAATTTAAAACGAGGGGGAACGTTGTGAGTTGCTGCGGACACCGCAACTCTACATTTATACCCGATACTTAGTCAGTATGGCTCTCCTCCGGCAGAGGCCGCTAATATTAAACGACACGACAAAGAGTGCGTGCGAGAGAGACAGAAAATCAGTCAGAGCGTGACGTCGGGCGCTGCGTAGCCACTGCAAATTGATTTCTTGCTTTTGGCTACAAAAATGATCCGATCTGATCCAGATTCAGCGATCTGATAGATATGGTCACTATCTATGATTCTGCGTTTTTAGTTTTCTCGAATGTGCAATATTGTGAATATAACAGATTTTCGTCCTTTGTGGGTGCGGAAGGGGGTGGGGAGAAATTCTGAAATATAGGTTTTATAGTGAGATCTAACAGAAGTGCGGATACCAAATTTTGTTACTCTAGCGATAATAGTCTCTGAGATTTGTGGATTTTCGTCCTTTGCGGGGGCGGAAGGGGGTGTGCCGAAATTTGGACACGAAACAGTCAAGGTCCGATATCACAGGAGTATGGATACCAAATTTGGTTGCTCTGGCTCTTATAGGTTCTGAGATCCTTGAACTCATATTTTGCAATTGGCAAAACCGACCATGAAACCTGTGTGTTTGAGAGAGACAGAGCGAGGAAAAATAAAATTGTATTCTTGATTCTGGCTATAATAATTATACGATCTGGTTGAGATTTTACATTCTAGAACATATAAACATCCTCTACGATTCTGCCTTTTTTGGTTTTATCGTATCTTTAAAAACGTGGATGCCACAGATTTTCGTTCTTTGTGGGGCGGAAGTGGGCGGCGCGAAGTTTTGAAATATTTTTGTGGCGTTGTGGGGTGGGGTGGGGAGACCTGAAAAGAAGGGAGAATCTGTTAGGAACACAACATCGAAGTGGGCCCTGAACTATCACTTGGAGCCGTTCAGAACTGGCTCTGGGAATCATTCAGTACAAATATCGAAAGTACAGGGAACATAAAGTAAATAAAAATTTAAATACAAAACAAAGCCCATGAACGAATATTTCCTCACAGGTGCTGGAATAAGATGAATCCAACTATTAATAATCCACGTTCCCCATTCACCCTTTCGCGGGGTATTTTCGGATCCATGGGATCCTTCGACTTTACCGACCAGCATCAGCAGCAGCAGCCGGAGCTGCAGGTCCCCCCCGAAGGTTCCGGCGACAAGAATGGACTCAATGCGATGCCCTTCCTAGGCCAAATCCACACTAGTCTTCTGCTTTCGCGCCCAATGGGTCCAATAGGTCGCGCACACCCCCCCACCTTCCCTCCGATGGGTGATTCAGATGGGTGAGCGGCAGCAGCTCAGACTCCCCTTCCCCCTAGGACATAACTTACCCCCGGCTCCCCTGCAGATTCAATGCTGTGCCACAGATGGCATCGATGGGACCACCGCCCGTGTTGAGCTCCCTCTGGACAGGCGGCGCTTCTCCGGACAGCCGCGGAGACTACTACGACGGCCCGCACAAAGAGTACTCCGACGGCCGCTACGACGGCGACTACGAGGGCGACTACTCGATGCCCACCGAGGAGGACCAAGAGGAGGAGTCGTGCTCCTGTCAGGGCCAGAGCGAGTTCAGCTCGATAGAGCGCACCGAGTCGGACTCGGAGTGGGAGGAGCTCTCCGACGGCCCTTCCCCCAGGGTCTCTCCGCTGGAGTCCCTCGGCGCAGTCGTGCTCTCCACAATGCAGCCGGAGCACAGTCAGCGCATGGTGGCCTTGTACCACCTCCTCTTGGAGACCGCTGTGGTCAAGGTCGTGCTGCTGGTGATGCAGATGCTGTGCTGCGCGGTGTTCTGGCTGGTCGAGAAGACTGTGGTCGTCAACGAAACCGTCGGCTCGATGCGCCTCCGATTGTGGAACAGCAAGTTCAAGCTGCGCACCATCCAGCGCCAGTTGCTGTGGCGCATGGCCAATGCCCGGGGCGACGAGACGCTCGTCTTCTTTGCCGTGCTCATGACCACTCCCTGGCTGTTCTCCCTCAGCCTCCTGGGATTCATCCTGTCTTTGGCGGCGCTCCTGAAGAAGACCGTCGAGGAGCTGGTGTTCCAGATACGCCTGCACCTCGTGATCTAGGGGGAAGCCATCGAGCAGAAAGCAGCAAGCAGTATCCAATCACACACTGACAGAAGACAAACGTCCACACGCCCGACACTCCACTCCTCCCCTCAGAGATGTTTGCACTTCCATTTGGGCATCTATTTTCGTTGATGCCAGAATCGTAATGCACGGAATCGTCTCTCCGTTTTTGGCCGCAATGAAAATATATGCCGAAATATTCGAAATTCAAAGTCAAATTCAAACAAGAGTTTCCAGTCGATCAGATATATCGTTTATGCATATTACGATCCGTTCCGTTTGGACGGGAGTCCAATTGCTCATCGTTCATCCCCGTGATTGCATTTATTATTATTTTTATTTCGCTGCATATTTGTTCTGCAATTTATTCAATAATAATCGGAGGAGGAGAGCATGCAGCAGCAGCAAAACATTTCCGCTGCAGCAGCGATTGTGGCAGCCGTGGGGCCTTTGTTGCCACCAATTGCAGGCCCCCGCATACGCACTTCGGAGGCACGGAATCCACCAGAAGCGGCAACAAATGAATCATTAAATATTCACTGTACTCTTATTGATTCAGTAATCAGTGATCAAAACAACACAACAAAAGCGTCATCATCCACGATCCACGACCCATTATACCTGATCCAGAATCCGTAGAAGCATCCATTTTCAGGGCTCTTTTGGGCGCTGGTTGGGGTACGCCTCCGATTTCAATCCCTTGCCACACGGGCAACCCGAGCAAGCCCCGATATGTAAACAGGGTCAAGACTACCTGTGCGAAGGGGGCCAAGGGAGGCGTCGGCATAAGACTCGGCCCGGAAGTGGACATACTCGTGTGCAGCCCTTTCGCCCGGCTATTGATATTCCCATTTGTGATTACAGTCTGTAGCGCCACAGCAGCTCTTATAGTCTTTGAGCACTAGGCGCTGAAGAGGACGGACAGACGGACGGACGGATGGACGGACGGACAGACAGACAGGGCTCAATCGACTCGGCTATTGATGCTGATCAAGAATATATATACTTTATGGCGTCGGAAACGATTCCTTCTGGACGTTACACACATCCACTTTTACCACAAATCTAATATACCCCAATACTCATTTTGCAAACAGATGCAAAAAAAAACAAAACGGAGAATATCCCTACTGCAGTCATCGACTGCGATACAACCTCTGGCGCTTACGTATAATTTCGTATAAAATATGTTCTATGTAAATAATCAACCAATTTGTTTTCGGTTTTAGTTGCCGATCGTGTTCTGACATGATAATTATAGTACGAGAACAAAGAATACAATAAGTATAGACAATGGAAGAGATTACTTGGAAGAGTATAATTTTTATACCCGATACTCAAAATGAGTATTGGGGTATATTAGATTTGTGGTAAAAGTGGATGTGTGTAACGTCCAGAAGGAATCGTTTCCGACCCCATAAAGTATATATATTCTTGATCAGCATCAATATCCGAATCTATTGAGCCCTGTCTGTCTGTCCGTCCTATATACAGCTAGTTATAGCAACGATATTTTGGATCCAGACTTCTGTGATATGTCACTGCTACAAAAATATTTCAAAACTTTGCCCCGCCCACTTCTGCCCTCCCAAAGGGCGAAAATCTGTGGTATCCACAAATCTCAGAGACAATTAAGTCTAGAGTAACCAAATTTTTCTCACTATAAAACCTATATTTCAGAATTTCGCCCCACCTCCTTCCGCCCCCACAAAGGACGAAAATCTGTTGCATTCACAATATTGCACATTCGAGAAAACTAAAAACGCAGAATCATAGATAGTGACCATATCTATCAGATCGCTGAATCTGGATCAGATCGGATCATTTTTGTAGCCAAAAGCAAGAAATCAATTTGCAGTGGCTACGCAGCGCCCGACGTCACGCTCTGACTGATTTTCTGTCTCTCTCGCACGCACTCTTTGTCGTGTCGTTTAGTATTAGCGGCCTCTGCCGGAGGAGAGCCATACTGACTAAGTATCGGGAATAAATGTAGAGTTGCGGTGTCCGCAGCAACTCACAACGTTCCCCCTCGTTTATTAGTTGAATTTGTGAGTAAAGCGCTTGTCGAATAGTTATTTGTTAGATCTAATATCTCAAGTGGCTTCAAAGTCTTAACTTAATAGCAAACTTAAACATGTCTGGTCGGCGAAAAGTCATTGAATACAAGAAAACCATACTGGATCTAAATATGGGAAAGACAAAACACGACTATTAGCATCTTACATTTAACTATTCTGAAACAGTCGTTGTGGCTTCTTCCTTAGGCTTTTCAGGTTCATCCAGATTCCTTCCGACATTAAACTGATCCTGCTGGACATCTACTGACGACTGCTTTTGTTCGCTTGGAGATCGTGGCTGCCGGGTTCGTAGAAGACTATCGAGTCCGCCAAAAGGAGCCTCAATGATAACATAAAACACATACGACATCAAAATAGTGATCCCAATGACAGACCAGAAATTAAGCATCTGCAAAGCATAAAATATTATACATTTGTTATAATCCACTAGTTTCCTTCAACTATCCAAAACAAAACTTACAAAGTTGTAGTTCGAAAAATATGTATTGGTCCGTAGAATTCTGCTGTTTACTTCCAGAGTGAACATATTCCAGATGTACACGGAATAGGAGAGTCTCGAGAGTGGCTGCCACAATGGCGAGGATAGGAAACTGTCTGCCAGACCGCCATAGCCCTGCATGCAGGCAAAGATGATCCAACACAGCGCTAGGGGCCAGCCCACCCGGGTAAGCGTGTAGTAGAGAGACTCCTCGAGTATGGTTAGAGGAGGAGCCCTAAACTTGGATGCGGCTTAGCTGGAGCTTCCTTCCACGATTCAGGTGCAAGAAGTACCCGAAGAGAAATCCAGTCAGCCATTGACCCGCATGCGTGTGTGTGGATCCATAGACATCCAAACCATCACCTCCTTTACTTCCATTCCTGAATTAAATGAGGCTTAATAACTTCAAATGCAAATAGAAAGATCGTGGACTTACTTCGTGAGCATTGATTCATTGTTGACCATCATCGTGACAAAGAGGCAGGTCGTGACTAGAAGCAACAGCACTACAATGCCAGCAGCCGCCTTTTTGCCCCATTTATACAGAGCAATCAGCAGAAGCAGAGAGATTATGTATAGTTGCATATCCACTGCCAAGTACCAGGCATGACCTAAGCCCTTAAAAAAGGTGTTGGAATACGCCTATTCCCACATTCAAATAATAACATTAAATAATATTATCGATATGTTAGGTATTATTATTATAAGTTAGTCTGGTCACACTTGAAGTGTCGACCCTCTCTCTTCTTTTGTGATCTCAAGTGTGTGGACCGGTGTTGCAGCAAAAAGTAATCAAGAAATACATAAATAATCTTTAAAGAAAAACATAACTTGGTACTGTCTTCCGTTTACTAATTGTCATAGCTAGTCTACCAATAGGTTATGGGCCCAGTCCACGCCAATTTAAATAAATTAAATCGATAACATAATGCCTAACGAAGTAGATGATAATTGGAAAAAGGCAGAGCGATGTGCAAAGAGCATTTTAATTCAATATTTAGGCGACGCATTTCTAAACTTCGCGGCAGGCGACATTTCGGCACGTGATATTCTGAAGAAGCCTTGCGTCGCAATTAGCTGCACGTAAACGTTTAATAACACTCAAACTCTCAAGTGAAATGACACTTTCGAGTCATTTTGTTACTTTTGATGAAACAGTGAGTGAGTTGTTAGGGGCGGGCGCAAAAATGGATGAGATGGACAAAGTGGCACATTTGCTGCAGACTCTACCTTCAACCTATAATGGTGTCATCACGGCAATCGAAACTTTGTCAGATGAAACTCTATCATTAGCGTTTGTAAAAAATAAATTGTTCGACTACGAGACCAAATTAAGAAATGAAAGTACTGATACAAGTAGTAAAGTCATGAAGGCAGTTGTATGAAATAATAACAATTTTAATAATCGTAAAACGTTTGGATCTAGAAACACACGGCAAAAGATATTATTTAAGGGAAAAGCTAGAAGTAATATTAAATGCCATCACTGTGGCAAAGAAGGGCACATGAAAAAAGACTGTTACCAGTTTATAAGGTTAAATCAAAACAAAGAAAATTATAAACATAATAAACAAGCTCAGCTTGCAGCATCGGGCCACGGGTTCGCATTTATGATGCGGAAAATGAAAAAGAGTGATCAGATAAATAATGAACTCGGTTTTATACTCGATTCTGGTGCAACGGATCATTTGATCAATGATGACTCGCTGTACGCCGATTGCATCGAACTGGAGCAGCCAATTAAAATCGCTGTGGCAAAAGAAGGCGAGTTTTTATATGCCACTAAGCGTGGAATTGTGCGGCTGCACAATGGACACAATATCACACTGGAGGATGTGCTCTACTGCAAGGAGGCAGCAGGAAACCTCATGTCTGTCAAGAGTCTGCAACAGGCAGGGATGTCAATTAAGTTTGACTGTGGTGGTGTCTCCATATCAAAAAATGGAGTAAGTGTTGTTAAACATACAGGTATGTTGGATATACCTGTAGTCAAATTCCAAGCATACAGTGTAGATGCTAGGAACAAAAATAATTATCGATTATGGCATGAGAGGTTGGGGCATATAAGCAATGCAAAATTGCTTGAAATAAAGAATAATAATTTATTTAATGACAGTAATCTTCTTGTTAATTTAAAAATATCAGATGAAGTTTGTGAGTCATGTTTAAATGGGAAACAGGCTAGGTTGCCATTTAAGCAATCTAAAGATAAAAGTTATATAAAACGACCCTTGTTTGTAATACATTCAGATGTATGTGGCCCCATTAAACCAGTTACACTAGACGATAAAAATTATTTTGTGATCTTCGTAGATCAATTTACACATTATTGTGTAACCTATTTGTTAAAATATAAATCAGATGTATTTAATGTATTTAAAGATTTTGTAGCAAAGAGCGAGGCTCATTTTAATTTCAAGATTGTCAATTTGTATATTGACAACGGTAGAGAATACTTGTCGAATGAAATGCGTGAGTTCTGCGTTAATAAAGGAATAAGTTATCATTTGACAGTGCCACATACACCTCAGTTGAATGGTGTTTCGGAGCGAATGATAAGAACCATTACAGAGAAAGCTCGTGCTATGGTAAATGGTGCAAAATTAGACAAAAGTTTTTGGGGTGAAGCTGTGCTAACTGCAACATATCTAATCAACAGAATTCCAAGCAAAGCACTTGGTGATTGTAAAATGACCCCATATGAGCTGTGGCACAATAGAAAGCCCAATTTAAAATTTTTAAGAGTGTTCGGTTCAACCGTGTATGTGCACAACAAAATTAAAAAAGGTCAATTTGATGAAAAATCATTCAAAGCTATCTTGATAGGGTATGAACAAAATGGACTCAAATTGTGGGATGTCATTAAAGGAAAAGTTATTGTTGCAAGAGATGTTGTCGTAGACGAGACTAATATGCTTTATTCTAGAGAAGTAAAATTTGAAACAGATTTCCCGAAAGAGAGTAAGGAAAGAAGTCAACAAGAATTCCTGAATGAGAGTAAGGAATCTGATCAGCTTAATTTCCCGAATGATAGTACGGAATGTGGAATCCTGAATGAGAGTAAGGAATGTGATCAGTTTAATTTCCCGAATGAAAGTACGGAATGTGGAATCCTGAATGAGAGTAAGGAATGTGATCAGTTTTATCTCCCGAATGATAGTACGGAATGTGGAATCCTGAATGAGAGTAAGCAATGTGATCAGTTTTATCTCCCGAATGAAAGTACGGAATGTGAAATCCTGAATGAAAGTAAGGAATGCGAAAAGCTGAATTTTCCGAATGAAAGTAGGAAAAGAAAAACTGATTTCCTGAATGATAGTAAGGAATTATATATCCCGAATGAGAGTAAGGATTGTGAAAAAGCTGATCAGCCAGATAATTGTCGTGAAGAAAATAAGGATACTAATATAATTAGTAGAAAAAGTGAGAGGTTAAAGTCTAAGCCGAAGGTGTCTTATAAAGAACATGATAAAAGCTTTAACAAATTTATATTAAATGCCCATATAGTGTTTGATGAAGTTCCAAATTCTTTTGATGAAATAAATTTTAGGAATGATAAATCTGATTGGGAGGAGGCAATAAATACAGAGTTAAATGCCCATGAAATTAATAACACCTGGACAATTATAAAGAAGCCAGAAAACAAAAATATTGTAGACAGTAGATGGGTATATATATATATATATATATTTGAGTCAAGCTTCATATGTAAAAAGAATTTTAAATAAATTTAACATGGATAGTTGCAATTCAGTCAGTACTCCATTACTAAATAAACTAAATTATGAGTTACTTAACTCAGGTGAAGACTGCAATGCTACATGTCGAAACCTTATTGGCTGTTTAATGTACATAATGCTGTGTACACGACCAGATTTAGCTACCGCTGTAAATATCTTGAGTAGATATAGTAGCAAGAACAATGCTGAGTTATGGCAATGTTTAAAAAGGGTTATTAGATATTTAAAGGGAACTATTGATATGAAGCTTATATTTAAAAAGAATACATCATTTGAAAATACATTAGTTGGCTATGTAGACTCCGATTGGGGTAGTAATGAGATTGATAGAAAAAGTACAACGGGTTATTTGTTTAAAATGTTCGATTCCAATTTAATTTGTTGTAATACAAAAAGACAGAATTCAGTGGCAGCTTCATCAACTGAAGCTGAATATATGGCCCTATTTGAAGCTGTAAGAGAAGCTTTATGGCTAAAGTCTCTTCTAAATAGTATTAATCTTAAACTCGACAGACCCATTAAAATTTATGAAGACAACCAAGGCTGTATTAGCATTGCAAATAATCCCTCATGTCATAAAAGAGCAAAGCATATTGATATAAAATATCATTTTTCAAGAGAACAGATAGAAACTAATGAGATTTCTCTTGAGTATATTAATACAGACAACCAACTTGCTGACATCTTCATGAAGCCACTACCTGCTGGAAGATTTGCGGAACTGCGGAACAAATTAGGACTACTACAAGAAGAATGATTCCAATTTAATGAAAACATGAACATGAAGCTTTATTAACGAATTTATTACATTAATTCATATTTAATTTTTTTTTTTGATTTGAACCAAAAGAACCAATGAATTGTTAAAGTAATTTAATTTTATGTTAATCTAATTTTAAAGTGATCTGATCGGGTTTTTCTGGGTTTTCCCCGTATCCTTAGAGCAAATGCTAGATCACATAACACTTCCCAGAATGCACACCAACCACATTCGAATAACAATTGAATGTTACCTTTTTGATTTAATGATGAAAACTTTTTTATATTTTTTATTTTTATGATTTTGATAATTAATGTTATTATTGAGGGGGGCGTGTTGGAATACGCCTATTCCCACATTAAAATAATAACATTAAATAATATTATCGATATGTTAGGTATTATTATTATGAGTTAGTCTGGTCACACTTGAAGTGTCGACGCTCTCTCTTCTTTTGTGATCTCAAGTGTGTGGACCGGTGTTGCAGCAAAAAGTAATCAAGAAATACATAAATAATCTTTAAAGAAAAACATAACTTGGTACTGTCTTCCGTTTACTAATTGTCATAGCCAGTCTACCAATAAAATTCATTAAAAAATGTCATCTTCAATGAAGAAACGATACTGAGAAAGCATCGTTTAAAATTAATAACTTTTGACCTACTAAATTTAGTTGATACCATAACCCTCTTAAAAGTAAACATTTTCAATACAAAAATTTTAAATAAAAACGAAATAGAGGACATTTATAAGCATGAAAAACATCCTGTTGAACTGTCTGATTTGCTGGACATTGCAACGGTTAAAATAATTCGAAATGCAGATTTAATAATCATTTACATAAAATATCCTCAAATTAAAGATATTTGCAAGTTTTACCATGCAAGAGCCATCTCACAAAATGATGGAATGTTAGTTAAGTTTGTGAATGTAAGGAGAAATACTATTTAATGAATAATTTTAAAAGTGAAACTTTTAACAATTACGCACAAATAAATTTAAAGAGTACCTGTTTCACCAATTTACTTAATGGCTTTAAAGCCAACTGCACTAAAAAAAGGGGAAAAACAAAGAAATAGACATCATTCAGGATGGTGCCATATTAGTTTCAGGCAAAAATATCGTAGACAATACTACTTTGTTAGGATCGTATCTCCTTATATTCAACAACACAATTGTAATAAATAATATAACCCACATAAATGATAAGGGTAAAATTCTAAGATATATATCGCATCATAGATATAGCGATTTTGAATTAGTTGATTATATACAATCGAATGATAAGCAATTTTCTTTTGATAATGTTAATATTTTAAATCCCCTTATAACATTAGGTAATACGGCCAGACCATTAACAACATTATTTTTAATCATTTTGATATTATTAATGTTATTTTACTTCGGCTATAAATTAACCAAATTTGTACTTATTAAATCAATAAGAATACCGTCAGAAGAAATAGTGGAAAGCAACATTCAAATACTGTCAGAAGAAATTAGAGTTCTATCAGAACTTCAAAATGTATCGGGACGAAACATTTAAGAATGGGGGGAGGTAACGTACCCAATTCTATTGAGCTCTTATACGAGTTGTAAACAATCTTTGGCTTTCCAAAACGAAAACAATTTCAGTCTTGGGCCTCCGCCTAATTGATTTCTAAGATGTACAATCGCAATGGCTCCCGCCACAATCCCAATCTTTGACACTCGCCTAAATGGAAAACCAATGTTTGCCCACACCCGGCTTCTCATAAAAAATCTCACACCCGGCTTTCTGCAGATCCTGCACTTTAGGCATTTTACAGTTCTCTCTTTGGATGACGAAATCCAATACTCGGGATGGCGAAATCAATTTAAATGTTTATAGAAAAACTATTCCCGAAAGGGATCAACGATGCAAAGATCAGAAAGCTCAAGTCAGTCTTGATCCAGCAGCGACACCGCAAAGTCTAGCTAAAAATTAAGATCGCGCAATCCCTTTGCCCGGAATTCCTTTGTGACCCTCTACTTAAATCTATATCAGTGAAGTTCGAAGTAAAATAAAAACTTTTTAAAAACACAATCCGCTACCGCAGTTATTTAATTTGTATGCAAACTGAACAAAGCCATTTATGGGCTCAAACAAGCAGCTAGATGCTGGTTTCAAGTATTTGAGCAAGCATTGAAAGAATTCGATTTTGTAAACTCTCCCGTGGATCGTTGCATATATATTCTTGATAGAGGTGACATAAAGAAAAACATATATGTATTATTATATGTTGATGATGTAGTAATAGCGACAAGGGATATGGATAGAATGAATAATTTCAAAAATTATTTAAGCGAAAGATTTAGAATGACTGACTTAAATGAGATAAAACATTTTATCGGTATCAGAGTAGAAATGTTTGAAGACAAAATATATTTGAGTCAAGCTGCATATGTAAAAAGAATTTTAAATAAATTTAACATGGATAGTTGCAATTCAGTCAGTACTCCATTACTAAATAAACTAAATTATGAGTTACTTAACTCAGGTGAAGACTGCAATGCTCCATGTCGAAACCTTATTGGCTGTTTAATGTACATAATGCTGTGTACACGACCAGATTTAGCTACCGCTGTAAATATCTTGAGTAGATATAGTAGCAAGAACAATGCTGAGTTATGGCAATGTTTAAAAAGGGTTATTAGATATTTAAAGGGAACTATTGATATGAAGCTTATATTTAAAAAGAATACATCATTTGAAAATACATTAGTTGGCTATGTAGACTCCGATTGGGGTAGTAATGAGATTGATAGAAAAAGTACAACGGGTTATTTGTTTAAAATGTTCGATTCCAATTTAATTTGTTGGAATACAAAAAGACAGAATTCAGTGGCAGCTTCATCAACTGAAGCTGAATATATGGCCCTATTTGAAGCTGTAAGAGAAGCTTTATGGCTAAAGTCTCTTCTAAATAGTATTAATCTTAAACTCGACAGACCCATTAAGATTTATGAAGACAACCAAGGCTGTATTAGCATTGCAAATAATCCCTCATGTCATAAAAGAGCAAAGCATATTGATATAAAATATCATTTTTCAAGAGAAGAGATAGAAACTAATGAGATTTCTCTTGAGTATATTAATACAGACAACCAACTTGCTGACATCTTCACGAAGTCACTACCTGCTGGAAGATTTGCGGAACTGCGGAACAAATTAGGACTACTACAAGAAGAATGATTCCAATTTAATGAAAACATGAACATGAAGCTTTATTAACGAATTTATTACATTAATTCATATTTAATTTTTTTTTTGATTTGAACCAAAAGAACCAATGAATTGTTAAAGTAATTTAATTTTATGTTAATCTAATTTTAAAGTGATCTGATCGGGTTTTTCTGGGTTTTCCCCGTATCCTTAGAGCAAATGCTAGATCACATAACACTTCCCAGAATGCACACCAACCACATTAGAATAACAATTGAATGTTACCTTTCTGATTTAATGATGAAAACTTTTTTATATTTTTTTATTTTTATGATTTTGATAATTAATCTTATTTTTGAGGGGGGCGTGTTGGAATACGCCTATTCCCACATTCAAATAATAACATTAAATAATATTATCGATATGTTAGGTATTATTATTATGAGTTAGTCTGGTCACACTTGAAGTGTCGACGCTCTCTCTTCTTTTGTGATCTCAAGTGTGTGGACCGGTGTTGCAGCAAAAAGTAATCAAGAAATACATAAATAATCTTTAAAGAAAAACATAACTTGGTACTGTCTTCCGTTTACTAATTGTCATAGCCAGTCTACCAATAGAGTGCTTCAATTTTGAAACTGCTTGCCATCGATTTCCTAGCGTCTTTGGTAGCTGGGATGGCTCACTGTCAGCGTGTGCTGTTAACGGCTCTCCTATCAGGAAATGCCCTGGCGTTAATGCTGTTACGTCGTTTGGGTTGTCAGATATTGGTGTTAATGGTCGAGAGTTTAGTATCGCCTCTATTTCGACTACAACCGTTTCTAACTCCTCTTAGGTTAAATTTGACGTCATCACATTTTTAAGAGGAGATGTTTGGCAGATTTTACTTCAGCTTCCCATAAACCGCCGAAGTGTGGTGCGCGAGGAGGTATAAATTTAAACTGTAGCCCTTTGTTGTTGCACTCTCGTACAATGTGTTCCTTTGCCTTTTCCGAGAATATGGCTTCTTCTAACTCTTGAAGTTTGTTCCTGGCTCCTACGAAATTCGTAGCATTGTCGCAATGGAGCAATTGACATTTTCCTCGACGAGAGATGAACCGCCGAAGTGCCGCTAAAAATGCTTCTGTGGTGAGATCACTGACCAGCTCTAGCTGTACTGCTTTAGTCGCGAAACAACAAAGTATAGCTATGTATGCTGTATTAGGCTTCTTTCCTCGAATTTTATAGTAGATTTTGAATGGTCCACAGTACTCAACACCAGAATTGAGGAATGGCCGTGCTTGGGTGACTCGAAGACTCTAGTAGTTTGGGCTTGGCTCTAGTGCATTTCACGCAGTTCTGCACAATACTTCTGGCCATGTTTTTCCTTTGAGTATCCAGTACTGTTGTCGTGATGTTGTCAGCAATGCCTGGGGGCCGCAATGCATGTTTTCCTTGTGTATCTTATCAAGGATCAACTTCACAATTGGATCGTTGTAGGGCAGGAGCATTGGGTGTTTGGCGTCAAATGAAATATTTGCCGCTGTTGTGAAATCCTCGATACGATATTTCAATGTTGAGCAGAAATGCTCTGGGGAATCTTTGCGTTTAATAATGTACTACACGATATAGACAATTCGAGATTTATTCATTTGGACTTCAATCAACTTAAACTTTAATCGTAATCGCGTATAGAGTACAATGTAATGGGTACTACGGATTTAAGCGCGGCCGGCTGCAACTGCTAATTGTCGTTGTGATTTCGTCGACACGCAAACGAAGACTCTTCTTTGTGATCGGAGACGAGGTTACGCCGCCCTAGCATGAAACGACGCCGTTCTCCGAGTGGGCAGTCGCAGTTAAAGCGCTCCCACTCTCTTTGTAGTTTAACCCTTAGAAAACCGTCCATGCCGCCCCCAATACTGGGACCAGTATTAGAAACCAAAGGATGTCACATGTGAATGCTCTGTGAATAAATAAAGTGTTCGTTATGGTACATGTATGGTCGAATGGAGCTAGCAACGGTGGTAGGATTATTCTGAGGTCTGTGGCAACGGTAGTCGACATAGTTTAGAGACCGATCGTTTGTATACGCCTGATGCTGTTTTAACAGTTGCGACTCTGACTAAACTGTCAGCTCCAGGGTGAACTTCTATTATCCTTCCCAGTTTCCACTCGTTGGGTGGCAGTCGGTCATCCTTGACAATTGCTAGACCGCTGACTTGTAGATTGTCGGTTTCATGTCGCCACTTTGGACGGGCTTGAAGATGTGATAGCCAATCCGAACACCAACCCTTGCCAAAATTGCCGGATCATTTTCTGTCCTTCCAGAAATTGGACTGTGAGTGGAACATCCCTTGTTACATCCGGCGGAGCTAATAATGAATCTCCAATAAGAAAATGTGCCGGGGTGAGGACAGCTAGGTCCTCCGGCTCCGCGCTTAGTGGACATAATGGCCTGGAATTTAAACAATTTAGCACGGTAGCAAGTTGTTCGTAGGTCATTTTATATCCTGAAAAGGCTCGATAAAGATGTGTTTTGACAGACTTCACATTTGCCTCCCAAAGGCCTCCGAAATTAGGACTATGCGGTGGATTAAAATGCCATTGGACGTTTCGGTCCGCTAAAGCAGGTATTACAGTTGTGGGTAGCTTTCGTTTCAAATGTATTTGCCAGGTTTGAAGAGCCCGATCGGCACCAATGAAGTTCGTGCCGCAGTCGCTATACATGTGTTGACAGTAGCCCCGACGCGCGATGAAACGTTGTAGGGCCATGAGAAATGGTTCGGTGGTTAAGCCCGTGACCGCTTCAAGATGAATTGCCTGTGTAGCCAAACAGATGAAAACTGCGATATACGCCTTGTAGTTTGTGTGTCCACGGAATCTGGATGCTTGAATTTCGAACGCGCCTGTATAGTCTCTATGTAGGGGAAGATCGGCCATCAATTGTGCTGCTGGTTTCGGTCGGTGACAGTTTGTTTTCCGTTGACTATCCAGAATTTGTGTCGAATAGTGGCCAGCGTTAATTCGGTGCCGCCGTGGAGTGCGAGACGGTGGGCATTACGCACGACGAGATCGGTAAAATGATGATGATTGGGAATGATCATTGGTTGTCGATGGCTTATTGGAAGGTGCCTTGCATTTCGCAGTCGACCTCTGACTCGTAGAATTTGTTGGTCATCTAGAAATGGGGATAATTGACACAGCTTGTGTGTGCCCGATAGTGCCTTGTTTCCCTTCAACCTCAATATTTCTGTCGCGTAGACCTCCTATTGAATGCTGCGAACGAGATGAATTAAAGCGTTGTCGAGCTCCTGCACACTCAGTGGTCCAGACAGTTTGTCCCCTTTGGCTTGAATGTTATGTATAAACCGTAGAACATATGCCATGACTGATATTAACCTGTCGTATGAGGACGAGTTTTGGATGAAGGCTTCTGGAGCCTCCGAGACTTGCACAGCATTTTGGAACAAAACTGATGATTTCTCCTCGATTATAGTCCTGTCGATGTCCTGACTAAGGAACTCCGCTTGCCGGCCATTGGCTTTCCGGCTGCTGTAGCCATGATGGTCCAGACCACCATAATGGATGTACTGCTAACTCTTGTCGTGTTAAGCCACGAGTTGCGCAGTCCGCTGGGTTTACCGCAGTAGGTACATGTCTCCACTGAGTTGATGTACTATGCTCTAAAATCTGTCCAACGCGATTTGACACAAAGGTTTGCCATCGGTGGGGATCTCCATTTATCCAAAACAAAACGATAGTAGCATCTGACCAATAGAAGGTTGACATAGGTGGTGCGAAGTTGGTCCCGGATCCATTTTGCCAGTTTAACTGCCAGCAGCGCACCCGAAAGTTCGACTCGTGGAATTGTGATCGGTTTCGTGGGTGTGACTCGACTGCGTGCAGCTAGCAAATGAGTTTGAATCATTCCGTTTGGTAGCTCTGCACGAATATATGCACATGCTGCATACGCCAGTGATGATCCATCGCAGAAAACATGTAGCTGTACTGACGCAAGCTCGTGGATGTTGAAGCGCAGCCATCGTGGTACTTGAATTTGCTCGACATATGGCAAGTTCTGTATGAATCCCTGCCATCTATCAAGCAGTTCGGTTGGCAGCGGTTCATCCCAGTCCAGTTGTGCTAGGCTGCCATCGTTGCGTTTGATGCGGGCCATCCATGAGTCCTTGAGTATCGCCTTCGCGATCACAGGGCGTGATGAAACCTAATGGGTCGTACAGTCGGGCGACTGTGGAAAGTAAAGAACGTTTAGTATGTGCGTGACTGATTTCAAAATTTATCTTGAACCCAAAATAGTCTTGATGTGGATGCCAATAGAGGCCTAAGGTTTTAACGGGATCTTGGTACTCAAAATCTAATAATGTCTTATGAGATAAATGGTCTGGAGGTATGTCTTGTAGCAGAGGAGCGTCATTCGCAGACCACTTTCGAAGTTCCATTCCTGCTGATCGTAAGGCTCCGATCAATTGATTTTTAATTTCTAATGCTCCTTCGCGAGTGGAAGCTCCGCTTTGTACGTCATCAACGTTTATTTCGTGTCGAAGGACCCTTTCCGCGAGTGGGTATCGGTCGCTTTCATCCTGCGCCAGTTGATGTATGACGCGAATGGCTGTGTAAGGAGCTGAAGCGGTTCCAAACGTAACTGTGTTGAGATAATACTCAGCTACTTGGTTGTGTTCGTCATGCCAAAAGATGCGTTGATATTGCGAATCCTCTGCATTCATGTCAATGCATCTATACATCTTCTGAATGTCGGCAGCAAAAACAAAACGATGGAAACGCCAACTCAGGACCACGCCGGCTAGATCGTTTTGGAGCGCTGGTCCGGTGCATAGGACGTCATTGAGCGATTTTCCGTTTGACGTTTTACAGGAGGCGTCATATACTACTCTAACCTTAGTAGTGACACTTTCCTCTTTGAATACTGCGTGATGAGGCAAGGTGCAACATGTGGACTCGATTCCATTCTCCTTGCTAATGATGCAATGGTTGTTACTTTGGTCACCTGGCCTAGTTGAAAGTACTCATTCATGACTTCCGAATATTTGGCTTGCAGCTCCGGCTGCCTTTGGAATCTTCGTTGAAGCATTTGGAATCGATTAATCGCGATTTGACGTGATTTGCCTAGCACCTGCGAAGGGTCAAACAAACGCTTAAGTGGTAACCGTACCAAATACTTGCCGTTTCGTTGACGGATGTGAGTTCGTTTAAAATGCTCCTCGCACCATCGCTCTTCTGGTGTGAGCTATTTGCAGAACCGAGATGCTCCATTTCGAAGAATTTCTGGACGAGATTCTCGAGCCTGTTGTGGTGATATCTAATAGTGACAGCGTGTGCGCGTGTGGAAGTGGCTCGACCAAAGACTATCCAGCCAAGCTGGGTGTGCTGTGCAATTGATTGGTTCTCGTTTCCTCTGCGGATATCTGAAAGCAGGATCTGTGGGATTACGTCCGCTCCCAGCAGAAGATCAATCCGTTGTGATTTGTAGACCCTGGCATCGGCGAGTTCTATTCCGTTGAAATAAGGACATTGCTGCAATTTGATGTATTTTGAAGGTAATTGCGATGTAAGCGTTTTAAGTATAAACGCAGTATCAATGGTAGTACAAAACTGCGAAGTACAAGAACTTAATGACAATTCTGTAGTGTAGGTACACCTGTTCTTGGAGGTGGTCCCAACTCCTGCAATTTCTGCCGAAATTGGATGCCGCTTGAGGTTGAGAGCCTGCACTGTGTGCTCTGTAATGAGGGTTCCTTCCGAGCCTGAATCCAATAACGCACGTACCACAGCTGATTGGCCAGTGTGGGGGTTGTGGGTTGTGACCAGGGCAGTGGCCAGAAGGACAGTGCTGGGTTCGTGATGCGTTGCCGTAGCGGAGCCTAGTTGCGCAGAGTGTGTTCTCACAGACGAGTCGGTCGCTGCAGACTGTGGATGCTTTCCTTGCAAAGCAGTCCTTGGCCAAAGGTCCGGGCAATGCCGAAGATTGTGACTGTCGCTACAGTGAGGGCAGCGAGTGTGTTCGGCAACCGCAGTCTTGGCGTGGAAACTGTTGCCCTTGTATGTTACGTTGCCAACAGACTTCTTCGGGTGCCTTTGATTGACAGGCTGCGGCACAGGTGTCCGCGTCGTGGAGTGGCCTCGATTTTCGAACACATCGATGCCGTGACCGTGACCGTGACACCGTGACCGCTTCAAGATGAATTGCCTGTGTAGCCAAACAGATGAAAACTGCGATATACGCCTTGTAGTTTGTGTGTCCACGGAATCTGGATGCTTGAATTTCGAACGCGCCTGTATAGTCTCTATGTAGGGGAAGATCGGCCATCAATTGTGCTGCTGGTTTCGGTCGGTGACAGTTTGTTTTCCGTTGACTATCCAGAATTTGTGTCGAATAGTGGCCAGCGTTAATTCGGTGCCGCCGTGGAGTGCGAGACGGTGGGCATTACGCACGACGAGATCGGTAAAATGATGATGATTGGGAATGATCATTGGTTGTCGATGGCTTATTGGAAGGTGCCTTGCATTTCGCAGTCGACCTCTGACTCGTAGAATTTGTTGGTCATCTAGAAATGGGGATAATTGACACAGCTTGTGTGTGCCCGATAGTGCCTTGTTTCCCTTCAACCTCAATATTTCTGTCGCGTAGACCTCCTATTGAATGCTGCGAACGAGATGAATTAAAGCGTTGTCGAGCTCCTGCACACTCAGTGGTCCAGACAGTTTGTCCCCTTTGGCTTGAATGTTATGTATAAACCGTAGAACATATGCCATGACTGATATTAACCTGTCGTATGAGGACGAGTTTTGGATGAAGGCTTCTGGAGCCTCCGAGACTTGCACAGCATTTTGGAACAAAACTGATGATTTCTCCTCGATTATAGTCCTGTCGATGTCCTGACTAGGAACTCCGCTTGCCGGCCATTGGCTTTCCGGCTGCTGTAGCCATGATGGTCCAGACCACCATAATGGATGTACTGCTAACTCTTGTCGTGTTAAGCCACGAGTTGCGCAGTCCGCTGGGTTTACCGCAGTAGGTACATGTCTCCACTGAGTTGATGTACTATGCTCTAAAATCTGTCCAACGCGATTTGACACAAAGGTTTGCCATCGGTGGGGATCTCCATTTATCCAAAACAAAACGATAGTAGCATCTGACCAATAGAAGGTTGACATAGGTGGTGCGAAGTTGGTCCCGGATCCATTTTGCCAGTTTAACTGCCAGCAGCGCACCCGAAAGTTCGACTCGTGGAATTGTGATCGGTTTCGTGGGTGTGACTCGACTGCGTGCAGCTAGCAAATGAGTTTGAATCATTCCGTTTGGTAGCTCTGCACGAATATATGCACATGCTGCATACGCCAGTGATGATCCATCGCAGAAAACATGTAGCTGTACTGACGCAAGCTCGTGGATGTTGAAGCGCAGCCATCGTGGTACTTGAATTTGCTCGACATATGGCAAGTTCTGTATGAATCCCTGCCATCTATCAAGCAGTTCGGTTGGCAGCGGTTCATCCCAGTCCAGTTGTGCTAGGCTGCCATCGTTGCGTTTGATGCGGGCCATCCATGAGTCCTTGAGTATCGCCTTCGCGATCACAGGGCGTGATGAAACCTAATGGGTCGTACAGTCGGGCGACTGTGGAAAGTAAAGAACGTTTAGTATGTGCGTGACTGATTTCAAAATTTATCTTGAACCCAAAATAGTCTTGATGTGGATGCCAATAGAGGCCTAAGGTTTTAACGGGATCTTGGTACTCAAAATCTAATAATGTCTTATGAGATAAATGGTCTGGAGGTATGTCTTGTAGCAGAGGAGCGTCATTCGCAGACCACTTTCGAAGTTCCATTCCTGCTGATCGTAAGGCTCCGATCAATTGATTTTTAATTTCTAATGCTCCTTCGCGAGTGGAAGCTCCGCTTTGTACGTCATCAACGTTTATTTCGTGTCGAAGGACCCTTTCCGCGAGTGGGTATCGGTCGCTTTCATCCTGCGCCAGTTGATGTATGACGCGAATGGCTGTGTAAGGAGCTGAAGCGGTTCCAAACGTAACTGTGTTGAGATAATACTCAGCTACTTGGTTGTGTTCGTCATGCCAAAAGATGCGTTGATATTGCGAATCCTCTGCATTCATGTCAATGCATCTATACATCTTCTGAATGTCGGCAGCAAAAACAAAACGATGGAAACGCCAACTCAGGACCACGCCGGCTAGATCGTTTTGGAGCGCTGGTCCGGTGCATAGGACGTCATTGAGCGATTTTCCGTTTGACGTTTTACAGGAGGCGTCATATACTACTCTAACCTTAGTAGTGACACTTTCCTCTTTGAATACTGCGTGATGAGGCAAGGTGCAACATGTGGACTCGATTCCATTCTCCTTGCTAATGATGCAATGGTTGTTACTTTGGTCACCTGGCCTAGTTGAAAGTACTCATTCATGACTTCCGAATATTTGGCTTGCAGCTCCGGCTGCCTTTGGAATCTTCGTTGAAGCATTTGGAATCGATTAATCGCGATTTGACGTGATTTGCCTAGCACCTGCGAAGGGTCAAACAAACGCTTAAGTGGTAACCGTACCAAATACTTGCCGTTTCGTTGACGGATGTGAGTTCGTTTAAAATGCTCCTCGCACCATCGCTCTTCTGGTGTGAGCTATTTGCAGAACCGAGATGCTCCATTTCGAAGAATTTCTGGACGAGATTCTCGAGCCTGTTGTGGTGATATCTAATAGTGACAGCGTGTGCGCGTGTGGAAGTGGCTCGACCAAAGACTATCCAGCCAAGCTGGGTGTGCTGTGCAATTGGTTGGTTCTCGTTTCCTCTGCGGATATCTGAAAGCAGGATCTGTGGGATTACGTCCGCTCCCAGCAGAAGATCAATCCGTTGTGATTTGTAGACCCTGGCATCGGCGAGTTCTATTCCGTTGAAATAAGGACATTGCTGCAATTTGATGTATTTTGAAGGTAATTGCGATGTAAGCGTTTTAAGTATAAACGCAGTATCAATGGTAGTACAAAACTGCGAAGTACAAGAACTTAATGACAATTCTGTAGTGTAGGTACACCTGTTCTTGGAGGGGGTCCCAACTCCTGCAATTTCTGCCGAAATTGGATGCCGCTTGAGGTTGAGAGCCTGCACTGTGTGCTCTGTAATGAGGGTTCCTTCCGAGCCTGAATCCAATAACGCACGTACCACAGCTGATTGGCCAGTGTGGGGGTTGTGGGTTGTGACCAGGGCAGTGGCCAGAAGGACAGTGCTGGGTTCGTGATGCGTTGCCGTAGCGGAGCCTAGTTGCGCAGAGTGTGTTCTCACAGACGAGTCGGTCGCTGCAGACTGTGGATGCTTTCCTTGCAAAGCAGTCCTTGGACAAAAGGTCCGGGCAATGCCGAAGATTGTGACTGTCGCTACAGTGAGGGCAGCGAGTGTGTTCGGCAACCGCAGTCTTGGCGTGGAAACTGTTGCCCTTGTATGTTACGTTGCCAACTGACTTCTTCGGGTGCCTTTGATTGACAGGCTGCGGCACAGGTGTCCGCGTCGTGGAGTGGCCTCGATTTTCGAACACATCGATGCTGACGAGACGGTCGTTGAGAAATGATTGTAGCTGAGAAAATGTGGCAAGTTCGGCAGAGCTACCGAGATGGAGCTCCCAAGCTTGCAGTGTCGTGCTTGACAGTCTGGAAGTGAGATGATGAGCCATCCAATGCTGAACATCTAGATTCTTGAAAGCATTGAGACAAACCGTCGCAACATTAAGCATATGTTTTATATCAGCAGACTGCTCCTTTGTCAACTGTGGCAAGTCATACAAACCGTTCATATGGTACATAAGCTGCAGCCGTTTGTTGTCGTATCGCTTGAGGACGAGACTCCAAGCTGTTGCATAGTTAGTTCTCGCAAGCGCCATCTGCTGAATGTCCTCGTCGCGATCCGAGGGAAGAGCTTGCTTCAGGAAATGAAACCTTTGGACGTCGGACAGTTTCTGGTTGTTATGGATGATTTAAACAAATGCATCGTGAAATGCCGGCCAATCCACAAACTTGCCTGTAAATGTCGGTACAGGTAGCTTGGGCAATTGCACTGATGATACAGATGGATTTGCTGGCTCTGGATTCTGCTGTACCGGTGGTGCTCTTGGACATACATTTTCGTAGGCCTCTGATATGATGCTGAATGCCGTTGTATAGTCTTCATCAAAGCGAAAGGCCACTTCGCTGGACACATAACTATGCGTACTTGGACATCGAAGTATTAATCAACGTTGATGATTTTGCTCAAATTCACCTAAGAACCGTTGCAAAGTTTGTAAGCGCGTTTGAAAATAAGCTTTTGTTTTCCGATCTGCGCCATCCTTTCTGAAATTACGCACCGTTTGATTAACCCTCGCAATGAGATTTGTCCGTCCATGCCGCCCCCAATACTGGGACCAGTATTAGAAACCAAAGGATGTCCCATGTGAATGCTCTGTGAATAAATAAAGTGTTCGTTATGGTACATGTATGGTCGAATGGAGCTAGCAACGGTGGTAGGATTATTCTGAGGTCTGTGGCAACGGTAGCCGACATAGTTTAGAGACCGATCGTTTGTATACGCCTGATGCTGTTTTAACAGTTGCGACTCTGACTAAACTGTCAGCTCCAGGGTGAACTTCTATTATCCTTCCCAGTTTCCACTCGTTGGGTGGCAGTCGGTCATCCTTGACAATTGCTAGACCGCTGACTTGTAGATTTTCGGTTTCATGTCGCCACTTTGGACGGGCTTGAAGATGTGATAGCCAATCCGAACTCCAACGCTTCCAAAATTGCCGGATCATTTTCTGTCCTTCCAGAAATTGGACTGTGAGTGGAACATCCCTTGTTACATCCGGCGGAGCTAATAATGAATCTCCAATAAGAAGATGTGCCGGGGTGAGGACAGCTAGGTCCTCCGGCTCCGCGCTTAGTGGACATAATGGCCTGGAATTTAAACAGGCTTCAATTTATGTTAGCACGGTAGCAAGTTGTTCGTAGGTCATTTTATATCCTGAAAAGGCTCGATAAAGATGTGTTTTGACAGACTTCACATTTGCCTCCCAAAGGCCTCCGAAATTAGGACTATGCGGTGGATTAAAATGCCATTGGACGTTTCGGGCCGCTAAAGCAGGTATTACAGTTGTGGGTAGCTCTCGTTTCAAATGTATTTGCCAGGTTTGAAGAGCCCGGTCGGCACCAATGAAGTTCGTGCCGCAGTCGCTATACATGTGTTGACAGTAGCCCCGACGCGCGATGAAACGTTGTAGGGCCATGAGAAAGTGTTCGGTGGTTAAGCCCGTGACCGCTTCAAGATGAATTGCCTGTGTAGCCAAACAGATGAAAACTGCGATATACGCCTTGTAGTTTGTGTGTCCACGGAATCTGGATGCTTGAATTTCGAACGCGCCTGTATAGTCTCTATGTAGGGGAAGATCGGCCATCAATTGTGCTGCTGGTTTCGGTCGGTGACGAAAACATCGGACGCATTGTCGAAGAATGCGTTTGACAGTTTGTTTTCCGTTGACTATCCAGAATTTGTGTCGAATAGTGGCCAGCGTTAATTCGGTGCCGCCGTGGAGTGCGAGACGGTGGGCATTACGCACGACGAGATCGGTAAAATGATGATGATTGGGAATGATCATTGGTTGTCGATGGCTTATTGGAAGGTGCCTTGCATTTCGCAGTCGACCTCTGACTCGTAGAATTTGTTGGTCATCTAGAAATGGGGATAATTGACACAGCTTGTGTGTGCCCGATAGTGCCTTGTTTCCCTTCAACCTCAATATTTCTGTCGCGTAGACCTCCTATTGAATGCTGCGAACGAGATGCACACTCAGTGGTCCAGACAGTTTGTCCCCTTTGGCTTGAATGTTATGTATAAACCGTAGAACATATGCCATGACTGATATTAACCTGTCGTATTAGGACGAGTTTTGGATGAAGGCTTCTGGAGCCTCCGAGACTTGCACAGCATTTTGGAACAAAACTGATGATTTCTCCTCGATTATAGTCCTGTCGATGTCCAGACCACCATAATGGATGCACTGCTAACTCTTGTGGTGTTAAGCCACGAGTTGCGCAGTCCGCTGGGTTTACCGCAGTAGGTACTGTAAAATGAAATGTTCAAATCCTTTTTGTTGGATCGTTGGGGCTCAACCCTCCGATCTGTTTTATTGTGATTTCTCTTCTGTATTTTACAATTGTGGTTTGGGCTTTTGTAAGCCCAAAGCCGCGGAGCTGCGCTGCCAGTGACGCCGGCAGCGGAGCGGCAGAACTATGTGTTCTTATCTCTTATATGTTAATATGTATATGCTCAGCGCTGTTGGCAGCGAGAGCGCGAGGGAAGATATATGTGTGTATGCATGTATATTAGTGCCGTCAAGTCATGGGAACATGCTGACGCTGCACTTGGGTCGCTCGAGGCATTCTTGAGTGAATCGTAATACGATCACCCAGAATGTCTGGGACTTTATTGTTACGTAAACACTGAAACAAAGTGTTACAGTGTGTATTCTTTAAGTACCGTCGGTACAGTGGGTATTCGAAATAATGAATACTTTACTTTACTTTAATATGAGCATACTACATCTCCCTCCTTTTGAAAAATAACGTAATATAATGAAGTTATTTTATTTTTAGCTTTTACTATATATGTATACGAGTTATGTATTCTTAAAAAGACAATTTATATATATATTTTTTTTCTTTTTTAGTCAATTATTAGAATATTGAATTTTAATTAATATTGATAAAATTTAAAAGTTATTTGAATATAAATGCGGAATAGTATATTTTTATGGTTTATATTTATGTATGGCCATACTAAAAAATTATTAATAATTGCAAATCTTTAACCTATCCTTATGTACTTTCTGAGTTTTGTTTTTATTATCGGAGATTATGACGTTATCTCTTTCTCCGATACTTTCTACTCTATATGGTCCTATATATTTAAAATCTAGCTTATGTCCTGTTTCATTTTTCAATAAAACTTTATCTCCTACAGCTAAATTTAAATCTTTTAACTTTAAGTCATAGAGCTGTTTATTTTTAATTTTATGCTCCTCGAGCATAATCCTTGCTCGTTTATATGCTATTTCTAATCTATATTTACTCTCTTTAGAGTAATCATCTATGTTATATAGAGGTGCTATTCTATCTATAGTATTAAATTGAACTGGTAAGTTTGAAGTCTTACCGAAAACTAGCTCATATGGACAATAATCATGTGCCATAGAGGGGGTTGTATTAAAACAATATACGAAGTATTGCAGCCATACATCCCAATCTGATTTGTCAGCTGAGATGTATGAGCGTATGAACTCGTTAAATGTTCTGTGGCTTCGCTCCACGGTTCCTACAGTCTGGTGATGATGTGCAGTAGAAGTTATGTTTTTGATGTTTAGATTTTTACATAAGTCTTCAATTATTGAATTTTTATATTCTGTTCCCATGTCCGTAATGAACGTCTTCATTGGACCGTACTTTAGAATAAAATTTTCAAAAATAGCTTTAGCTACTGTATTTGCACTTTTGTTTCTAATAGGTATGGCAACAAGGTATTTTGTCAGGTCACATATTAAGGTGACTGCATATTCATTTCCTTGTTCTGATTTAGGAAGTGGACCGATCGTATCCACTATTACCCTATCAAAAGCCATGTATGGTGTTTCTGTAATAGTCAATGGAGTTATTGTGTGCTTGGTTACTTTAGCTTTTTGGCATTTTGGACATTTTCGTATGTAATTGGTTATTTCTTTAGTCATACCTTTCCAAAAATAATGTCTTTTGACCTTGGCCAATGTTTTTGTTATGCCTGTATGTCCTCCTTGTATGGGATCATCATGTAATGTAGACAGTATTGCTTCTTTTTCTTTTTCATTTTTAATTAGGGTCACCGGGTTGAGTAGCGCTACTCTTATTGTTCGTAATATTTTATTGCCCATATTTTTAAAATTATCTATTGAAATGTATTCAAAGATATTTTCCCACGGTGCCACTTTGAGTTGGCTGATTTTTTGTTTACCGGCTTGCGTTTCAAGCCTTTGGAAAAACTGACCTAAGTCAAGGGTTCCATTAGTATACAAATCGCTAACATCATATCTTGCAGTAATTTTTTTTCCATGTTTGAAAAAACATAAATTATTATTTACATGCAAGGTCACTACTTTACGTACTTCGTCATTGTTGATGACTTCATATACGTTGGGCTTTGAAGCTTTTGTTAGAGATTGCCTAGGCAATTCTATTTTTTCTTTTCCTGCGCAGGATTTCTGTCTACTCTGTTGCCTGGTAGTGACTTTCAGGACTTTATTTGTTTTTTGTATGTTTTTCAGGTCTGGGATGGTTATTCTTGATAACGCATCTGCTACATGATTATCTTTACCCTTTAGATACTCGACTGTAAAGTCGTATTCTTCTAATTCGAGCCGCATGCGTGTGAGTTTTGAGCTAGGATTGACCATTGAAAATAGGTATGTTAGTGGTCTGTGATCCGTTTTTACTGTAAAGTGTTTACCATAGATATATGGTCGAAAATGGGTAATTGCCCAATGAATTGCTGCTAATTCCTGTTCTGTAGTACTTTTGTTACTTTCACCTTTTGTGAATGAACGTGATGCATATGCTAATGGGAGTTGGAGTCCGTTATGGTTTTGAGTTAAAACCGCTCCATATGCTTGTTTACTAGCATCGGTGATTATGCAAAATTCTTTCTGAAAATCTGGGTACTGTAACAGAGTGGGTTCCATAAGTTTATCTTTTAAATATTGGAATGCATTTTGACATTCAGTTGACCACTCAAAGGGGACATTCTTTTTACATAATCTAGTTATGTGCCGGGAATAGTCGGCGAAGTTTTTAATAAAACGTCTATAATAATTGCAAAATGCAATAAATCGTCTAGCGCTGTCCGCATCATGTGGGACTGGATAGTTTTTGATGACGTCATATTTCTTGTCATCTGGCAAGATTCCTTTATCTGTGCATTTATGACCAAGAAAGGTCACTTCATGCATAAAAAATGAACATTTTTGTGGATGTAATTTTAGGTTGTGTTTCCTACATATCTCAAAAATATCTGTTAAGTTTTTAAGCATATGTTTTTCGGAACAACCCATGACTATTAGATCGTCCATATACAGGAAGGCTTGCGAAGCTTCAAGTCCAGAGAATGCTATAGTCATCATTCTTTGAAATGAATTCGGCGCTATTTTTAAACCAAATGGTAGTCGCGTGAAGCGATATGAGCCATTGCTCGTGGAAAAAGACGTTATATTTCGCGAACTTTCTTCTAGTTCGATTTGATGAAAACCTGACATTAAGTCAAGGCATGAGAAATACTTTGCTCTACCTAGTTGATCCAAAATGTCATCAATTCTAGGTAGTGGAAATTTGTCGGCCAGGAGTTTTTTGTTTATTTGACGATAGTCAACTACCAATCGCCATTTCTTTTGTTCTGAACCCGGAAGGGCTTTCTTTGGGACAAGTAGAAGTGGGCTGTTGTATTCTTATACGGATGGTTCGACAATATTGTCGTTGATTAATTTTCCTACTTGTTTTTTAATTTCCTCAACTTGGCTATGCGGACTTCGATAGTTCTTTATATATATAGGTTCGTCATCCCTCAATCTCAATTTCTGTTTATAAAAATTATTTGTTGTGATTGATTCGGTTTCAAGCCCGAATACGTCACTAAAATTTGTACATAGTTTAGTTAATTGCTTCTTGAATTGTACTGGGAAATGTTTGCTTAATTCAGCTATGACAGTTTTTTCTCGGATTTTTTGAGTTGTTTGAATTACCTTGTAATTCGAAAGTGGTTCATATTGTATGTTATTTATATGTACTAATTGGTTGGTACTGGTTGTATTCAGCAATCGGACAAATGTATTATTTTTTGAAGTTATTGTATTTGCTACATAAATACCAGGTTGAATTTCCTGGTTTGGGATCAATATGGTTTCTATATCGGACGTTAATTCTATTTTTCTGACAACTTGTGATCTTGCTGGTAGAAGAATTGTATTGTTACCAGAACTGTATGTTATTGGAACATAAATTTTAATTTTTATATTATTTGGTCGTATTATTAATTCTTTTATGAAATCAATGCCTATTATTCCATCGCACGGAATTGCAAAATTTTGATTAACTAAATGGAAATTGTGTGGAATTATGTACTTATCCGTCTGTAGCTCTATTAGGGCAAGGCCTTGGGATGTTATTATACCTTCCCCTATTCCTTGAATATCTATTTTATTTTTTGTTTGAATGTCGTTAAAGACATCTGAATTTTCTTTTAATAATGATATATTGGCACCGGTATCTATAAGGAATGTAAGTTGTTTTCCTGTTTTAGAATTGAGGAATGTCACGAATATATTGAGATTGAGGTTGATTGTGTGAACCGCTGGATTTTTTAATTTAGTGTATCTAAAGGATCTTGGGAGTTTCCCGAAGCTGTCTGTGTAACACGAACATTGTTCTGTCGTGTGTTTCCATTGCTATTGTATCTTTGGTTGTTATAGGTTCCACCGTTATTACGGTTATTTCCCCTATAGCCAACACGACCTCTATTGTTATTATAACTATTGTTGTAAATATGGTTGTGGTTGTAACCACGACCATTTCCTCCACCGCGATAGTTACCTCGAAAGTTACTACCGCGGTAGACTTGTCCTTGTCTGGTGTACAATATTGAACTTGCACTACCAGTCATCTCTGAACTACACTGTATATATTTTGCTACGCCATCATTCATTGTTGGGAATGTGCCTGCTTCTAGTATTGTTTTGAGTCCTGCCGTGCTCGCAATTTTTAACCATTGTACTAATGGCCTCCTTTGCAGCTGAACTTATCGGCCGTGTTTCCGCTGGCAAACCCTCATCAATGTATGATGCTTCTAGAAGTTTTCTCATATCATCAATCTCTGTTGTGAATTGGGCTGCTGTTTTGCCTTTTTGGCATACTTTTGCCATTTTAGCCTTTATAACATCTGATGACTCTCCTGACAATAGTGTCCTTGCAATTTCTTTATTATTGCGCTAATGGTGGTTTCATCTTGTATTTTATACAATGTAGTTCCTATTACTTTTGATTTAATTACTTCTATAGCTAAATTTTCGTATGGTCCTTTCGTTAGATTGACCAATTTGACTGCCGTAATGAATCTTTGTAAATGGAGTTTCTGTCCATTAAATTCCGGAATGGCGTGCGAAATATCTTTGATATATGCCCGTTGGTCAATTGTTTCGTCTGCCATTGTGGTTGGTTCTTGCCCAACTACGCTGTTTGCTGAACTAGTCGACGGTTTGTCGTCGTTCACCGGATGGTTCGATCTATTTGATCGAGAATCGTCTTCCGATATAATGATAATATTTTTTACATTCGGGGGCCTGGGACTTATTAGGCCTTGATTCCGATTCTACAGCTGGTATATATGTCGCAGCTGTGTTTAGAAGATTTGGGATGTGTATGTCTAGATTGAATTTTTCTTTAACGAATACTAATCGTTCCCTTAGACGTTTGAAGACGTCTGTAGATTGAAACCAATGTATATCAGTAAGTCTTTCTCTGTTTTCTAGAAAAAGTTCTCTGACCTCATTATATATGTTTACCAAATTAGTTGTATGTTTAATGACCGTACTATTTTGTGTAGGTCTGTTCTGCGTTAAGCATTTGTATGACTTATCGAATTCTGCTCTTAGAGTGCAAACTTTAGCGCAGATCGTAAGCCAGTCCATATGTGTTTTTTAATGTTGTCCATTCCGATTGGAAGACAATCTAACATTAGCAATCACAATTCTTCCTAAAATTTCGTTTTCTATTATTTGGCTGTTTACGAGGATGCCGGGTATGGTTGATAATACGATACCTTTTTGTGTGGCATCACAATGAATTAGTGGTGAAAAAGGTAAATTATATTCGTTCATATATGAGTATTCGAACTCGTATATGCTAATTGGATTGGGGAATGCGGCTAAGATTGCTTTAGCTCTATATTCGAAATTTTCATTCCTGTCGTGGGTAGCCCTAATGGCTGCTGCTGTTCTACGAGACATTTTATTTTGTCTTTGTAACAATATATTAAAAGCGGGAATTCTACCTGAAGTGTACCCATGTACATGTATTCGAGCTCTATTATGCTCCTAGGGGTCGTTGAGACCAATTTTTTTTTTTTAAACTCTATCTAAATTGTTTGCCCTACTCATATATCTCTTTTTAATTATCTTATTATGTTTTACATACAATGTTAAAAGGAATTGTAAAACAGTGACAATGGTTAAAATCAGAAGTAATAACCAGAGTGCATTGAGATCATCCCTGTGGTCTATTATTTTGACATTATTGACCACATTGGCCGTATTGTCTTTGGTCTGACTATCGTCAGAACCGAACCAACCCATGGTGATGATTTTCTCTCAAAAATTGGTTTCTACAATGTTGGGGTTTTTATTTTTATTTATTTTTTTTTTTTTATTATTATTTGCTATTCATTTATTCTTTTCAATAATAAAAAAAAATTACTAAAAATCTTTTTTTTTCTCATGGACACACATATCTATATACCCTTCCTTTTTTTTTTCTTTAAAATTTCATCAATATAAATTTTTTTTTTTTTTATATATATTTGATCAAAATGAAGGAAGAAAAAAAATGTTAAGGGACATGTGATCGATTTACAGGTTTTTCATTATATAATTCAATATCGATCACATGCTTTTAGTAATAGCCTAACAGAGGTTAGTATTTTCAAGTTGCACTTTAAGGGTGCTTCAACTCGAGATAGAATATTATAATTATTGGCAATATGAGGCATGGCATTTCTGCAGCTCAATTGCGTTACTTCGCACCAGTGCGAAGTTGTTTATTGATTTCCTTGATGCGCTCTTGGCAGCGTTGTCGGTCCTCTTCATTTGTATATGTTTTTTCCAGGTCCCGCTCCAGACGTCGTTGTTGAAGCAGCCGTTTGATCCGGCCGCCCCTCTTTGTTTTCTTCCTTGGGCGTTTTTCTTGTCGTGCCCTGTACTCAGCTATTGTGAGTGGGCGTGGTCCATCGTTTGGATACACTTCTAATGCCTCTTGTAGGCTGAGTGCGTCCCTTTGCTCGGTAGGAGCAGCGTCGGCGAAGTCTGGTGCATTTTCTGCTGCTGGAGTGGTTGTGTTACTGTCCATCGACGGTGCAAGGGGCGGTCCTATGCCACTCGCACTTATATTATTGGTCCTTGCTGGGTCTAGTGGGGCCGGTGCTGGTCTTCGCACAGGTTTTTATATTGCGTGTACGCTCTTTGTAGCGCGGGCTGTTATATCTCCTTGGGTATTATGTATTCCTGGCCGCATTGTAGCCGCCAAATTTAAGGGTATAAATTATAATGCAACATGGGTTTGTGCGTAATATCGTCGGCAGTCGTGCATGGGTCTGGCGAAACGGCTGGTTTGGCTTTCTGCTGGGTTTTTTTTTTCTTGGCACTGGCACTGGGGACAACACTGTTTCAATAGTTTTTCCAATTTTCTTTTGACTTGGTCCGATTTTTTAAAACAAAATCACATGGTATTATATTTTTTTTTTTTTTTTTCGGCCATTCTTTGTCTTTCAAAATTTTAACACTTTTTTTTTTTTTTAAATTTCTCTCTTTTTTTTTCTCAATCCTTAGATTGATCCATCGCGTAGGACATATCGAGTCCTGTCACGGTCGCCATGTAAAATGAAATGTTCAAATCCTTTTTGTTGGATCGTTGGGGCTCAACCCTCCGATCTGTTTTATTGTGATTTCTCTTCTGTATTTTACAATTGTGGTTTGGGCTTTTGTAAGCCCAAAGCCGCGGAGCTGCGCTGCCAGTGACGCCGGCAGCGGAGCGGCAGAACTATGTGTTCTTATCTCTTATATGTTAATATGTATATGCTCAGCGCTGTTGGCAGCGAGAGCGCGAGGGAAGATATATGTGTGTATGCATGTATATTAGTGCCGTCAAGTCATGGGAACATGCTGACGCTGCACTTGGGTCGCTCGAGGCATTCTTGAGTGAATCGTAATACGATCACCCAGAATGTCTGGGACTTTATTGTTACGTAAACACTGAAACAAAGTGTTACAGTGTGTATTCTTTAAGTACCGTCGGTACAGTGGGTATTCGAAATAATGAATACTTTACTTTACTTTAATATGAGCATACTACAGTACATGTCTCCACTGAGTTGATGTACTATGCTCTAAAATCTGTCCAACGCGATTTGACACAAAGGTTTGCCATCGGTGGGGATCTCCATTTATCCAAAACAAAACGATAGTAGCATCTGACCAATAGAAGGTTGACACAGGTGGTGCGAAGTTGGTCCCGGATCCATTTTGCCAGTTTAACTGCCAGCAGCGCACCCGAAAGTTCGACTCGTGGAATTGTGATCGGTTTCGTGGGTGTGACTCGACTGCGTGCAGCTAGCAAATGAGTTTGAATCATTCCGTTTGGTAGCTCTGCACGAATATATGCACATGCTACATACGCCAGTGATGATCCATCGCAGAAAACATGTAGCTGTACTGACGCAAGCTCGTGGATGTTGAAGCGCAGCCATCGTGGTACTTGAATTTGCTCGACATATGGCAAGTTCTGTATGAATCCCTGCCATCTATCAAGCAGTTCGGTTGGCAGCGGTTCATCCCAGTCCAGTTGTGCTAGGCTGCCATCGTTGCGTTTGATGCGGGCCATCCATGAGTCCTTGAGTATCGCCTTCGCGATCACAGGGCGTGATGAAACCTAATGGGTCGTACAGTCGGGCGACTATGGAAAGTAAAGAACGTTTAGTATGTGCGTGACTGATTTCAAAATTTATCTTGAACCCAAAATAGTCTTGATGTGGATGCCAATAGAGGCCTAAGGTTTTAACGGGATCTTGGTACTCAAACTCTAATAATGTCTTATGAGATAAATGGTCTGGAGGTATGTCTTGTAGCAGAGGAGCGTCATTCGCAGACCACTTTCGAAGTTCCATTCCTGCTGATCGTAAGGCTCCGAACAATTGATTTTTAATTTCTAATGCTCCTTCGCGAGTGGAAGCTCCGCTTTGTACGTCATCAACGTATATTTCGTGTCGAAGGACCCTTTCCGCGAGTGGGTATCGGTCGCGTTCATCCTGCGCCAGTTGATGTATGACGCGAATGGCTGTGTAAGGAGCTGAAGCGGTTCCAAACGTAACTGTGTTGAGATAATACTCAGCTACTTGGTTGTGTTCGTCATGCCAAAAGATGCGTTGATATTGCGAATCCTCTGCATTCATGTCAATGCATCTATACATCTTCTGAATGTCGGCAGCAAAAACAAAACGATGGAAACGCCAACTCAGGACCACGCCGGCTAGATCGTTTTGGAGCGCTGGTCCGGTGCATAGGACGTCATTGAGCGATTTTCCGTTTGACGTTTTACAGGAGGCGTCATATACTACTCTAACCTTAGTAGTGACACTTTCCTCTTTGAATACTGCGTGATGAGGCAAGGTGCAACATGTGGACTCGATTCCATTCTCCTTGCTAATGATGCAATGGTTGTTACTTTGGTCACCTGGCCTAGTTGAAAGTACTCATTCATGACTTCCGAATATTTGGCTTGCAGCTCCGGCTGCCTTTGGAATCTTCGTTGAAGCATTTGGAATCGATTAGTCGCGATTTGACGTGATTTGCCTAGCTCCTGCGAAGGGTCAAACAAACGCTTAAGTGGTAACCGTACCAAATACTTGCCGTTTCGTTGACGGATGTGAGTTCGTTTAAAATGCTCCTCGCACCATCGCTCTTCTGGTGTGAGCTGTTTTGCAGAACCGAGATGCTCCATTTCGAAGAATTTCTGGACGAGATTCTCGAGCCTATTGTGGTGATATCTAATGGTGACAGCGTGTGCGCGTGTGGAAGTGGCTCGACCAAAGACTATCCAGCCAAGCTAGGTGTGCTGTGCAATTGGTTGGTTCTCCTTTCCTCTGCGGATATCTGAATGCAGGATCTGTGGGATTACGTCCGCTCCCAGCAGAAGATCAATCCGTTGTGATTTGTAGACCCTGGCATCGGCGAGTTCTATTCCGTTCAAATGAGAACATTGCTGCAATTTGATGTATTTTGAAGATAATTGCGATGTAAGCGTTTTAAGTATAAACGCAGTATCAATGGTAGTACAAAACTGCGAAGTACAAGAACTTAATGACAATTCTGTAGTGTAGGTACACCTGTTCTTGCAGGTGGTCCCAACTCCAGCAATTTCTGCCGAAATTGGATGCCGCTTGAGGTTGAGAGCCTGCACTGTGTGCTCTGTAATGAGGGTTCCTTCCGAGCCTGAATCCACTAACGCACGTACCACAGCTGATTGGCCAGTGTGGGGGTTGTGGATTGTGACCAGGGCAGTGGCCAGAAGGACAGTGCTGGGTTCGTGATGCGTTGCCGTAATTTGTGTCGAATAGTGGCCAGCGTTAATTCGGTGCCGCCGTGGAGTGCGAGACGGTGGGCATTACGCACGACGAGATCGGTAAAATGATGATGATTGGGAATGATCATTGGTTGTCGATGGCTTATTGGAAGGTGCCTTGCATTTCGCAGTCGACCTCTGACTCGTAGAATTGGTTGGTCATCTAGAAATGGGGATAATTGACACAGCTTGTGTGTGCCCGATAGTGCCTTGTTTCCCTTCAACCTCAATATTTCTGTCGCGTAGACCTCCTATTGAATGCTGCGAACGAGATGAATTAAATCGTTGTCGAGCTCCTGCACACTCAGTGGTCCAGACAGTTTGTCCCCTTTGGCTTGAATGTTATGTATAAACCGTAGAACATATGCCATGACTGATATTAACCTGTCGTATGAGGACGAGTTTTGGATGAAGGCTTCTGGAGCCTCCGAGACTTGCACAGCATTTTGGAACAAAACTGATGATTTCTCCTCGATTATAGTCCTGTCGATGTCCTGACTGGGAACTCCGCTTGCCGGCCATTGGCTTTCCGGCTGCTGTAGCCATGATGGTCCAGACCACCATAATGGATGTACTGCTAACTCTTGTGGTGTTAAGCCACGAGTTGCGCAGTCCGCTGGGTTTACCGCAGTAGGTACATGTCTCCACTGAGTTGATGTACTATGCTCTAAAATCTGTCCAACGCGATTTGACACAAAGGTTTGCCATCGGTGGGGATCTCCATTTATCCAAAACAAAACGATAGTAGCATCTGACCAATAGAAGGTTGACATAGGTGGTCCTGCAGTGCGAAGTTGGTCCCGGATCCATTTTGCCAGTTTACTGGCGGAGCCTAGTTGCGCAGAGTGTGTTCTCACAGACGAGTCGGTCGCTGCAGACTGTGGATGACCACCGGAACTATTGTTGGGAGCAACTGGGAGAGTCTGTGCAGTGCTCTGAGTAGGAAGTGGGGTCCTAGCGTAGAGTTGCGCAGGTGTAGGCCTGCCAGATGAGTCGCTCGTTGTATACTGCCAGGAGTTACCGGAACGAGCGCTATGGGAGGCTGCGTGAGGCTGTGTTGCCACCTGAGCAGGAGTTGGGAAGTGCAGCAGTGTATGGTGTCTTTGACCACACTGCGTGCAGTTCCTTTTACTGGTACATTTTGAAAGTGCATGGGAACGGCTCAGACCGTTGAGGCATGCCTTTGCATGATCGACGATGGCTTTCCTTGCAAAGCAGTCCTTGGACAAAAGGTCCGGGCAATGCCGAAGATTGTGACTGTCGCTACAGTGAGGGCAGCGAGTGTGTTCGGCAACCGCAGTCTTGGCGTGGAAACTGTTGCCCTTGTATGTTACGTTGCCAACTGACTTCTTCGGGTGCCTTTGATTGACAGGCTGCGGCACAGGTGTCCGCGTCGTGGAGTGGCCTCGATTTTCGAACACATCGATGCTGACGAGACGGTCGTTGAGAAATGATTGTAGCTGAGAAAATGTGGCAAGTTCGGCAGAGCTACCGAGATGGAGCTCCCAAGCTTGCAGTATCGTGCTTGACAGTCTGGAAGTGAGATGATGAGCCATCCAATGTTGAACATCTAGATTCTTGAAAGCATTGAGACAAACCGTCGCAACATTAAGCATATGTTTTATATCAGCAGACTGCTCCTTTGTCAACTGTGGCAAGTCATACAAACCGTTCATAAGGTACATAAACTGCAGCCGTTTGTTGTCGTATCGCTTGAGGACGAGACTCCAAGCTGTTGCATAGTTAGTTCTCGCAAGCGCCATCTGCTGAATATCCTCGTCGCGATCCGAGGGAAGAGCTTGCTTCAGGAAATGAAACCTTTGGACGTCGGACAGTTTCTGGTTGTTATGGATGAGTTAAACAAATGCATCGTGAAATGCCGGCCAATCCACAAACTTGCCTGTAAATGTCGGTACAGGTAGCTTGGGCAATTGCACTGATGATACAGATGGATTTGCTGGCTCTGGATTCTGCTGTACCGGTGGTGCTCTTGGACATACATTTTCGTAGGCCTCTGATATGATGCTGAATGCCGTTGTATAGTCTTCATCAAAGCGAAAGGCCACTTCGCTGGACACATAACTATGCGTACTTGGACATCGAAGTATTGTTGGAATACGCCTATTCTCACATTCAAATAATAACATTAAATAATATTATCGATATGTTAGGTATGGTTAGTTTGGTCTGGTCTGAGTTAGTCTGGTCACACTTGAAGTGGCGATGCTCTCTCTTCTTCTGTGATCTCAAGTGTGTGGACCGGTGTTGCAGCAAAAAGTAATCAAGAAATACATAAATAATCTTTAAAGAAAAACATAACTTGGTACTGTCTTCCGTTTACTAATTGTCATAGCCAGTCTACCAATAGGTTATGGGCCCAGTCCACGCCAATTTAAATAAATTAAATTAATAACAAATAGTTGTGAAATTAGTTCCGCGTGCGTTCTTGTGTAGTTTTTTTTTTGTAGTGTGTGTGTGTATAATATATACATACATAGAAAATGGAAAGAAATAAGCAACATATTAAGCCTTTTTGTGGCGAGAAATATTCTATATGGAAATTTAGAATCAGAGCTTTGTTTGCTGAATTAGAGGTGCTCCAAGTAGTCGATAACATAATGCCTAACGAAGTAGATGATAATTGGAAAAAGGCAGAGCGATGTGCGAAGAGCATTTTAATTCAATATTTAGGCGACGCATTTCTAAACTTCGCGGCAGGCGACATTTCGGCACGTGATATTCTGAAGAATTTAGACGCCATATATGAGCGTAGAAGCCTTGCGTCGCAATTAGCTGCACGTAAACGTTTAATAACACTCAAACTCTCAAGTGAAATGACACTTTCGAGTCATTTTGTTATTTTTGATGAAACAGTGAGTGAGTTGTTAGGGGCGGGCGCTAAAATGGATGAGATGGACAAAGTGGCACATTTGCTGCAGACTCTACCTTCAACCTATAATGGTGTCATCACGGCAATCGAAACTTTGTCAGATGAAACTCTATCATTAGCGTTTGTAAAAAAATAAATTGTTCGACTACGAGACCAAATTAAGAAATGAAAGTACTGATACAAGTAGTAAAGTCATGAAGGCAGTTGTAAGAAATAATAACAATTTTAATAATCGTAAAACGTTTGGATCTAGAAACACACGGCAAAAGATATTATTTAAGGGAAAAGCTAGAAGTAATATTAAATGCCATCACTGTGGCAAAGAAGGGCACATGAAAAATGACTGTTACCAGTTTATAAGGTTAAATCAAAACAAAGAAAATTATAAACATAATAAACAAGCTCAGCTTGCAGCATCGGGCCACGGGTTCGCATTTATGATGCGGAAAATGAAAAAGAGTGATCAAATAAATAATGAACTCGGTTTTATACTCGATTCTGGTGCAACGGATCATTTGATCAATGATGACTCGCTGTACGCCGATTGCATCGAATTGGAGCAGCCAATTAAAATCGCTGTGGCAAAAGAAGGCGAGTTTTTATATGCCACTAAGCGTGGAATTGTGCGGCTGCACAATGGACACAATATCACACTGGAGGATGTGCTCTACTGCAAGGAGGCAGCAGGAAACCTCATGTCTGTCAAGCGTCTGCAACAGGCAGGGATGTCAATTAAGTTTGACTGTGGTGGTGTCTCCATATCAAAAAATGGAGTAATTGTTGTTAAACATACAGGTATGTTGGATATACCTGTAGTCAAATTCCAAGCATACAGTGTAGATGCTGTGTAGATGATAATAATTTATTTAATGACAGTAATCTTCTTGTTAATTTAAAAATATCAGATGAAGTTTGTGAGTCATGTTTAAATGGGAAACAGGCTAGGTTGCCATTTAAGCAATCTAAAGATAAAAGTTATATAAAACGACCCTTGTTTGTAATACATTCAGATGTATGTGGCCCCATTAAACCAGTTACACTAGACGATAAAAATTATTTTGTGATCTTCGTAGATCAATTTACACATTATTGTGTAACCTATTTGTTAAAATATAAATCAGATGTATTCAATGTATTTAAAGATTTTGTAGCAAAGAGCGAGGCTCATTTTAATTTCAAGATTGTCAATTTGTACATTGACAACGGTAGAGAATACTTGTCGAATGAAATGCGTGAGTTCTGCGTTAATAAAGGAATAAGTTATCATTTGACAGTGCCACATACACCTCAGTTGAATGGTGTTTCGGAGCGAATGATAAGAACCATTACAGAGAAAGCTCGTGCTATGGTAAATGGTGCAAAATTAGACAAAAGTTTTTGGGGTGAAGCTGTGCTAACTGCAACATATCTAATCAACAGAATTCCAAGCAAAGCACTTGGTGATTGTAAAATGACCCCATATGAGCTGTGGCACAATAGAAAGCCCAATTTAAAATTTTTAAGAGTGTTCGGTTCAACCGTGTATGTGCACAACAAAATTAAAAAAGGTAAATTTGATGAAAAATCATTCAAAGCTATCTTGATAGGGTATGAACAAAATGGACTCAAATTGTGGGATGTCATTAAAGGAAAAGTTATTGTTGCAAGAGATGTTGTCGTAGACGAGACTAATATGCTTTATTCTAGAGAAGTAAAATTTGAAACAGATTTCCCGAAAGAGAGTAAGGAAAGAAGTCAACAAGAATTCCTGAATGAGAGTAAGGAATCTGATCAGCTTAATTTCCCGAATGATAGTACGGAATGTGGAATCCTGAATGAGAGTAAGGAATGTGATCAGTTTAATTTCCCGAATGAAAGTACGGAATGTGGAATCCTGAATGAGAGTAAGGAATGTGATCAGTTTTATCTCCCGAATGATAGTACGGAATGTGGAATCCTGAATGAGAGTAAGCAATGTGATCAGTTTTATCTCCCGAATGAAAGTACGGAATGTGAAATCCTGAATGAAAGTAAGGAATGCGAAAAGCTGAATTTTCCGAATGAAAGTAGGAAAAGAAAAACTGATTTCCTGAATGATAGTAAGGAATTATATATCCCGAATGAGAGTAAGGATTGTGAAAAAGCTGATCAGCCAGATAATTGTCGTGAAGAAAATAAGGATACTAATATAATTAGTAGAAAAAGTGAGAGGTTAAAGTCTAAGCCGAAGGTGTCTTATAAAGAACATGATAAAAGCTTTAACAAATTTATATTAAATGCCCATATAGTGTTTGATGAAGTTCCAAATTCTTTTGATGAAATAAATTTTAGGAATGATAAATCTGATTGGGAGGAGGCAATAAATACAGAGTTAAATGCCCATGAAATTAATAACACCTGGACAATTATAAAGAAGCCAGAAAACAAAAATATTGTAGACAGTAGATGGGTATATATATATATATATATATATTTGAGTCAAGCTTCATATGTAAAAAGAATTTTAAATAAATTTAACATGGATAGTTGCAATTCAGTCAGTACTCCATTACTAAATAAACTAAATTATGAGTTACTTAACTCAGGTGAAGACTGCAATGCTACATGTCGAAACCTTATTGGCTGTTTAATGTACATAATGCTGTGTACACGACCAGATTTAGCTACCGCTGTAAATATCTTGAGTAGATATAGTAGCAAGAACAATGCTGAGTTATGGCAATGTTTAAAAAGGGTTATTAGATATTTAAAGGGAACTATTGATATGAAGCTTATATTTAAAAAGAATACATCATTTGAAAATACATTAGTTGGCTATGTAGACTCCGATTGGGGTAGTAATGAGATTGATAGAAAAAGTACAACGGGTTATTTGTTTAAAATGTTCGATTCCAATTTAATTTGTTGTAATACAAAAAGACAGAATTCAGTGGCAGCTTCATCAACTGAAGCTGAATATATGGCCCTATTTGAAGCTGTAAGAGAAGCTTTATGGCTAAAGTCTCTTCTAAATAGTATTAATCTTAAACTCGACAGACCCATTAAAATTTATGAAGACAACCAAGGCTGTATTAGCATTGCAAATAATCCCTCATGTCATAAAAGAGCAAAGCATATTGATATAAAATATCATTTTTCAAGAGAACAGATAGAAACTAATGAGATTTCTCTTGAGTATATTAATACAGACAACCAACTTGCTGACATCTTCATGAAGCCACTACCTGCTGGAAGATTTGCGGAACTGCGGAACAAATTAGGACTACTACAAGAAGAATGATTCCAATTTAATGAAAACATGAACATGAAGCTTTATTAACGAATTTATTACATTAATTCATATTTAATTTTTTTTTTTGATTTGAACCAAAAGAACCAATGAATTGTTAAAGTAATTTAATTTTATGTTAATCTAATTTTAAAGTGATCTGATCGGGTTTTTCTGGGTTTTCCCCGTATCCTTAGAGCAAATGCTAGATCACATAACACTTCCCAGAATGCACACCAACCACATTAGAATAACAATTGAAAAAGGTAACTTTTTGATTTAATGATGAAAACTTTTTTATATTTTTTATTTTTATGATTTTGATAATTAATGTTATTATTGAGGGGGGCGTGTTGGAATACGCCTATTCCCACATTAAAATAATAACATTAAATAATATTATCGATATGTTAGGTATTATTATTATGAGTTAGTCTGGTCACACTTGAAGTGTCGACGCTCTCTCTTCTTTTGTGATCTCAAGTGTGTGGACCGGTGTTGCAGCAAAAAGTAATCAAGAAATACATAAATAATCTTTAAAGAAAAACATAACTTGGTACTGTCTTCCGTTTACTAATTGTCATAGCCAGTCTACCAATAAGTATTAATAAACGTTGATGATTTTGCTCAAATTCACCTAAGAACCGTTGCAAAGTTTGTAAGCGCGTTTGAAAATAAGCTTTTGTTTTCCGATCTGCGCCATCCTTTCTGAAATTACGCACCGTTTGATTAACCCGCGCAATGAGATTTGTCTGAATAACACTGAGATTGTCGATCTCCACCTAAGGATCGGCTTCGAGGTCGTGGGACTCGGCTGTTGACATGTTGCTGTTATATGTGTATGTACCTTTCTCACCCTTAGTTGCACTCTCTTTGACCTTGTACAAAATACCCACAACGAAACACTTACTCTGGTACTCGGTAGTGCTTCTCTTTGCTTAAAGCGTAGCTTAAGAGAACTTGCGAGTCGTTGTTGTTGGTGTTGTCCGAGCGGAGAGCAGAAACAGTGCTACTGTGAGCGTTGAGTTGAGGCCTTGTGTCTAGAGATGATGTGCAGCAACAGAACGCTCGTTGGTCTCTTGGTCTCTGCTTTGCACGAGAGAGAGGCTGCTGTCTAACCGTCGGCTTGAGTTGCTTTTTGTGTGCTGCAGTGAGGCTACTGTCCAGGCGCAGAGCTATCGTCTGGTCTTCTTTGTCCCTGCTTCGTGCGAGAGATAGCGGCTGTTGGATAAACCGTTGGTTTGCGTTGTGTTTGCCGTTTACAGTTGCAGCCGGTAAAATATGATTTTATTTGTACATTTAACTGAACGCGGAACGAGGTAGAATCATATGCGGATAGTACGAATTAAACGCGGTTCCCCCCATGGGCCACCAAAAATGTTGTGAAATCCTCGATACGAGATTTCATTGTTGAGCAGAAATGCTCTGGGGAATCTTTGCGTTTAATAATGTACTACACGATATAGACAATTCGAGATTTATTCATTTGGACTTCAATCAACTTAAACTTTAATCGTAATCGCGTATAGAGTACAATGTAATGGGTACTACGGGTTTAAGCGCGGCCGGCTGCAACTGCTAATTGTCGTTGTGATTTCGTCGACACGCAAACGAAGACTCTTCTTTGTGATCGGAGACGAGGTTACGCCGCCCTAGCATGAAACGACGCCGTTCTCCGAGTGGGCAGTCGCAGTTAGAGCGCTCTCACTCTCTTTGTAGTTAAACCCTTAGAAAACCGTCCAGCCGCTTGCAGTCGACCACCTACTCGTCAGATTCCCTCCTGATCCATGAATGGTGTTAGAGAGTTTATTGAACTTCCCTTTTGTGTTTCCTTATGTGTTGTTAAGTGACGTAAGTCTTCTTTGAAGTCATTCTGTTGTATGTAACGTATGACAATTTTCTGAGCTTCTTTCATCTCATTGAATTGGACAGTCTTGCTTGTGTGCGTTTTCCTTCCTCGAAAACGCATCATGTAAGCTACTATTCTCAATAGCTTGTTGTATGAGTTGTTCTGCTTTATTTTTTAGATTAAGTCATCCTCCTGAGTGATAGTCATAATTGATGACTGACCAATCTTTTGGGGATTTGGACTCATCAATTCCTCTTTTGTAGCCACAAATGGTGGTGGCCATGTAGATGTTGGGCCGTGTAAAAATAGTGGTCCATAAAACCACATGCTATGTTTTGCGAACTTCGTCGCTTCGTCATTCCTCTGGAGAGTACATCTGCTGCATTATTTTCGGATGAGACATGCCTCCACTGCCTTTGTATCGTCAATTCTTCAATCGTTGCTATTCTTGTAGATACGAATTTGTCTCGGTTGGATGACGAGCAGTTAATTCATGACAATACGATCCTTGAGTCAGACCAAAAGAATGTTGATGCATCTTCCATTGATAACTGTTCCTTTAGTTTCGCTGTCAATTGAGCACCAAACACCGCCGCTTTTAGTTCCAAACGGGGTAATGGTAATGCATTGATGGGCGCTAAATGTGATTTGGCACATAGCAATTGAATCGTTGCCCACTTATCCTTATGTATTGCTCGGATATATACTGCAGCTCCAAATGCTTTCTCCGATGCGACAACAAAGGTATGTATCTCTGATGATATCGGAATTTGTTCTTGGAATATATGACGTGGTACCTGTATGGAGTTTAATAATTTTAACTCCTCCCTGTACATTTTCCATTCCTCCTGGAGATGAACTGGAAGCGCTTCATTGTAGTTGTTGAGGAACGCATAACAAGTCCATCGCTAAGCGAAGAACCATCGTCAAAAGAGAACAAGAAGAGAATGGAAGAGACGAAAATTTGTATACACACATATGTATTCTTATCGCCGCTGCGTCGGCATTTTTCAGTACCAAATAGACATCGAACTGGACAAGAACAAAATAAATACAGTCCCCTAAAATCAAATCCGTCGAGCATATTATTCGCGAACATTCTTTGGTCCTTCAAGCCGGATTCTTGAACAGTTTTGTGTGCTTTGGTGTTCATTGAAAATTGTTTACAATGGACCAATTAAAGGCATTGGTAAAAGCCCGTGGCAGACTCAAGGCCATTATCATACAAATACAAATACAACGGCGGAGGTCACCTCACGGATGGAACTACTCCAATCGGCTTGGAAAGAGTTCTCACAACTTGGAGATTCCATAGCCCTTCTCGAACACGTGGATGGGTATGGGGATCCAGAGGAAGACAATGCACTCTACGAGGAAAAGTATCTATTGGCATATGCCAATATTTTGGAGAAAAAGGGGTTAGTACAACCAACTACAACTGCAACGATCAACGGGGATGGCAGAAGAGAGCTTCATATAAACAACAACGCAGTACTCAGTCTGCTACAACAACAACAACAGCTATTTGAACAGTTAGCTGCAAACCAGAACACGACGAACAAGTCTATGCGTGCTGCTGGAGAGAGCGAGAGCGTCGAGTTTAGAGGCTCGGTGAATTCGAATTCGGCTGTTGGTGCGGTCACACCAATACAGAGCGAATTGCCAAAAATTCAAATCAAACGGTTCGCTGGCAGCTACACAGAGTGGCCAGCATTTCAGGATATCTATGAAAGTACAATTCATAGCAGGCAGCATTTGACGAACACACAGAAGTTTCATCATTTGAAAACACTACTTATCGATGAGGCTGCCAACTTGGTACGACATTTGTCGATCACGGACACTGCTTACAACACTGCATGGGAACGTCTCAAGGAAAGGTACAGCGGCCGAGGCATATCGTAAACTCGTTTTTGGAATAATTTATGAAGTTGCCCACAACTACTAAAATTGATGCGGCGATTTTGCGTAAAGTGTCCGACGGTGGATGGCCGACCTGCTGCAAATCCTCCGACTCCACCCTACGGTAGCCGCGGTGCAGGACGACCCGGAATGGGCAGAGGCTCCCCCGAATGGCGGACCAACGCGCCAGGTCGGCGGTTGCCCCGGGACCTCATATCCAACATAACCGTATTCTTACGCGATCGCGCCTACCGACTGGGAGTCCGGCGACTGGAGGTCCATGACGGCACCTGCTTTCGCGTAAAAATTACCCGCAGCCGGGCTGTCACCGTCACTCTTCGGCACCCCCGAAGTATGGAGGGGGTGTGAGGGAGCGTACGCTCCACCCACATTTTTCCGCCCATCAACTTGCCGGCATTTTTCCATTGGAGGGACCCGAACTTACTTTATTAGAATTAAGATTTTTGACTTTTCTTCTTTTTCTAGTTTTAAGCATTGACTTTTCAGTTTTAGGTTAAAGGGGAGGGGGGAAGGCCACGAAGGCTACATGTTATTATACCCGATACTCAAAATGAGTATTGGGGTATATTAGATTTGTGGTAAAAGTGGATGTGTGTAACGTCCAGAAGGAATCGTTTCCGACCCCATAAAGTATATATATTCTTGATCAGCATCAATAGCCGAGTCGATTGAGCCCTGTATGTCTGTCTGTCTGTCCATCCGTCCGTCCGTCCGTCCGTCCATCCGTCCGTCCGTCCGTCCGTCCTTCCGTCCGTCCGTCCCCTTCAGCGCCTAGTGCTCAAAGACTATAAGAGCTAGAGCAACGATGTTTTGGATCCAGACTTCTGTGATATGTCACTGCTACAAAAATAGTTCAGAACTTCGCCCCGCCCACTTCCGCCCCCACAAAGGACGAAAATCTGTGGCACCCACATTTTTAAAGATACGATAAAACCAAAAACTCAGAATCGTAGAGGATGTTTATATGTTCTAGAATATAAAATCTCAACCAGATCGTATAATTATTATAGCCAGAAACAAGAAAACAATTTCATTCTTTCTCGCTCTGTCTCTCTCTAACACACAGGATTCATGGTCGGTTTTGCCAATTGCAAAATATGAGTTCAAGGATCTCAGAACCTATAAGAGCCAGAGCAACCAAATTTGGTATCCACACTCCTGTGATATCGGACCTTGACCGTTTCGTGTCCAAATTTCGCCACACCCCCTTCCGCCCCCGCAAAGGACTAAAATCTGGGGCATCCACAAATCTCAGAGACTATTAAGGCTAGAGTAACCAAATTTGGTATCCGCACTCCTGTTAGATCTCACTTTAAAACGTATATCTCAGAATTTCGCCCTACCCCCTACCGCCCACACAAAGGACGAAAATCTGTTGCATCCAGCGGGTAAATCGCTCGGTACTCGCTGCTATCAAAGCGTACATTAAGCCCGATCAATCCAGTGTGCATGCAGACGTCAAAAGTAGCCCATATTGTGTTGCTTTTGGCCAAAACATGATTCCACTTATCAACTCCTACGAAATCTCAGTATGTTGGAGGACCGAGCTGTAGTCTTCGATCGCGACGATTCCTTCGAGGTAATTCGCAAGACCGCTGCAGAAGCAATGAAACAGCAGCATGTTCGCAATGAAAATATCTATAATCTTCGAAGCCGAGAAGTAAACTTTCAAGTGGGTCAAGAAGTGTATAGACGAAATTTTGACCAGAGTAGTTTTGTGAAAGGCATTAAAGCGAAACTGGCACCTACGTTTTGGAAAGCCCGCATTAAGAAAAGACTCGAGAACAGCTACTACGAGCTGGAAGATTTCCAGGGTCGCTTTATTGGTAAATATCACACAAATGATATTGAACAATATATCGTATCCAGCACTCCAAGTGTGGATCACGATTTGGTTAGCAAGACCACAAACTGTGATTTCAGCGGGGGGTGTAATATTCGTAATATAAAATTACAGCCTAAAACTAGGCCGTAAAAAATTCGAGTTGAATATCTTGTGAGCTTTGATAAAGCTTATCAACAGCTGTTTTGCGACCAAGCGGCAAACGCTTTGATATGCAATTTTTCTGCCGTGCACTATATTTTATTAAATATTGCTGTGTCTGGATCCTGTATAACAGAAGAAGTCCATAGAAAGTGTGGGAAAACGTGGGTTGCTGTTTTTAGTAGTCCCAGCCTCTTTCTTTCTCTCCTCGTGACCGTCAGAGTGACCGGCCGTGGAAAAAAAAGTCTTGTAGAGCTGACCCAGTTCTCTAAACCAAGGTCAAGCCAAAGTCAAAGCCTAGTGCGAGTGCCAAGTGCGGCTCAAAGTGATGATTTAATTTGAGTGGACGCGCCAGTTATATATCGTCAATACTGGGGCAGCCGTTCGACCATTTAGAAAACGAACGCCCACAGTTCAGTAAAATTTTTCGATCAGTGGTGTAGTTCTGTTGAGGTAATCCACCCAGCTACAGAGACCCGTTGAAAAATTTCTGTTCTTTCCGCGTAGGATTAGCACCACTAGTATCTACGTATTACAACGCTGGTCACCTCTATTGGCCACGTGCCCGTACCACCGGTTTAACCCCCATCTGAAAAGAATGAATGTGCGGTAACTATTCGTTGGTCTTCAACCATGATCACGGTTTTATACCGTGACTATATACCTACTACTAACCTACTAACTAACCTACTACTAACCTACTAACCTACTACTACTACTACCTACTATATACCTAGTACTAATCAGTTTTATAGATTTAAGATCATTATACCCTACCTCGCCCTTATGATATTCCTTCCCCAGTATATTCTGTATAGTAATAGCCAATAAATGTAAGACAATATCGCCAAATGAGCGATACCGCAGCCGACAAAGATCTGACCGGTGATTTTCTTCGTTTACGTATCCATGCTGATCTGTCCCTTTGACCCCCTGTATCCCGTTTCCTAGTATCCTTTCCCTACTCGTACGCGATTTTTTTTTATATAAATTCTTATCTCGACCATTTGCCAGAGCTCTAAATGGGTAGTAAAATGTCCTCCATGCCCACATAGTATACTACATAGTCTATAACTCTACTTTGAGCACTCTACATCACTCCACTCTCTTATCTGAGCGGACCGGGACGTACGCTTCTAAACACTTGACCTTGATAGTGGCGCCGGTGATAAGACCGGCTCTCGGTTTCATCTCGGCTCCGACGCAAAACGAGCTGTCGCTATGAGTACTCAAGTCAACGTTCTTCAGTAAAGAGCAGCACCAGTAAAACAAACTAAAAACCAAAAATAGCCAAGATTGCTTTGATCTTCTTCCTGTTCGCCCTGTTCGCCGTAAGTGGAGATAGAAGGGGTTGTAGCGCCATTTGGCTAATAATAATTGTTATTAGGATAGTATTTCATGAAGTCTAGTGTAAGTTAGGCTAGGGCAAAGCGGGAGCGCAATAAAAGCTCGCTCTCTCGCTCTTGGCGAATTCGCCCTGCTTTGCCACCGTAGGTAAGGTAGGCACAGAAGAAATTGTTTTAATATATGAAAAGAGTCGAGAAAAATACATGCAATCGAACCCACGCACTCCTTTTTTTTCGTCGTATTAAAATACAAAATTGCAGTCACCCAAGTTGTTTCGGTATCTTTATTTAGAAAAACTATTCTAAAATTTCATGGCGCCCCCGGGTGGACTTGCAATTTAAACGTATTAATTCAAGTGGAAGGCAAAAGTGACAGTGACACAGTGGAGAAAAGATAAATAGCCAAAATCTATTATACATACATACATACATGTACATGCATATGTGCTGCAGCTAAATTGCCAAATTGACCGCGACGTGTGTGCAAATAATTAAACAAACAAAACTAAAAATCACCGCGTCGGTCGTGCAATACCCTGTCTTCAGCTACATATATACAAAAGGAGATACACATATACCATCTACCCAAGAAGATCCAAGTGGAGCATCCAGTATTAGAAGAGGAGAGTACAGTATTTGTGCAAAAAATTGAAAGCTCGAGTGAAGACGAAAAGATTAAAAAACTCGCAATTATTGTCTTGTGCTGAAACAATTGCACCTCGCTTTCAATTCTTGGCACATACGTATGACATAGTAGAGCTAGATTGCATGCTGTAGTTAGAGTTCAGCGTATATATTAATACATATGTACATATATACATATGTACATCTAACCCTCTTGGACGCCATAACTACACATATAACTCATTTTAACTGCAATCGCTGTCACCCCTTTCCCCTTTCTCGTTTTCGTTGTGTCAAATATATGTATAGTTGGGTCGTTGGCCAAGCACGCATACCAATACGCAGCTGCAGCGGTGAATTTTTTCGTCTCGCTTTCGCTCTTCACCGTTGCTTATCGTTGTTCTTTTGTTTGGCGCGCTTGATCCAAACCAAACACCAAGTGACGCGCTACCCTGTTTTCGTCGGGTATATTCGTTTGGTGTCAGTAGGATCCAACTATCAATTAAGACAAAGTCGTGCCTCGCAAATCAATTTAGCGTCGTTGTCTGTGCATACGTATACACAACATCCATTCTTCAGAACTGCAGCGGTGAAATTTTTCGTTTTCGCTTGTCACCAGTGCTGTTCGTTGCTATTCTTGTGTGGTTTTCGTGTACGCGCCAGCCAAGCGACGCTCTACCCTAAATTTTTCGGGTATATTGGTTTTTCACCTCGTTTGGGTACAATTACCCATTATTTCATTGAGTGCCTCGGCATTAAATACGATTATTAGAAACGATCTTTCGCCTTCAGTTGCTTTTATTGAGAATCAATATGACCTCAAAAGCCAACAATATTGCCCTTAAAGAGCTGAAGAAAAAGCGCAGTTGCCGTGTCAAAGGCATTCGTTTATTAGCGGACCGTTTAGAAGCGGGGGATATTCCGCTGGTATTGACGGAGCTCGAGTGCAGACTCGAAACGCTGATGCGTAGCATTGACACGGCACGCGAACTTCAAGAGAAGATTGAAGATATAGACATTGACGATGAATTTGGAGTCGAGTTGGAAGAACTCTCAATTGTCACAAAGGCACAATTAATGTCTCTCATTTGCGCATTAAAGACAGCTGATGAGACAATACCGGCAGTACCAGCTAATGGTGGCTCGCCTTTCGAAGTTAGCTCTACCGCAGTTCAGCGGCAACTTTTCGGACTTTAAAAACCATAGGTTTATTTGAGACTCTAGTTCACAATGACCAAAGCATTCCAATTATCGAAAAGTTCAACCATTTGCTTTCGTGTCTCTCCGGTGAAGCGTTGGGAACAGTTAGGGCTTTCCAAGTAACCGAGACCAACTACGAGAAAGCAATGGCTAGCTTAAAACGGGTCTACGATAATGATTGTCTGATCTTTAAAAATCACATTGATGCCCTATTTAGTCTTCCCAAAATGACCCAGCAATCAGCATCGTCCTTAAGAAACCTTATCGATACCGCCTCATCCATATACGGTTCGTTGTTGTCGATAGGCGATGATAAAAAGATCTCGAATGCGATGATTATTCATCTCGTCTTGAGCAGAGTCGATCCGGTGACCAAAGAGAAATGGGAAGAACAGCTCGATTATGACAAACTGCACCTTTGGACGGACTGTGAAAAGTTGCTTAACCGCAGACATCAACATCTTTCGGCCGAAAATTCGGACAAACCAAAGCAGGAGCAGAAAGCTGTGCCAAGCAAGCCGCATAATCGGAGCTCATTCGCGTGTTCCACCGCGAATACCAAAAACCAACAATGCAGCTACTGCAATGCGAAAGGCCATTTGTTGACAGATTGCAGTCCATTTGGTCGGCTGGCAGTAATGCAAAGGTTCGAATTCGCAAAAACTGCATCCTTTGTCTGCATCAATTGTCTGCAGCCAGGCCACTCTGTAGTACGATGCAAAGCTAAGAAGTGTCGAGTGTGTGGCTGCTCACACCATACCTTATTGCATAGATACACAGTGGCGAATAAAAGTCTAGCATTACCATCACCCCCAGAGAATTCTTCTCCTCCTCCCAATCAGAATCAACCTATGGAATCAGCTATGGATAGAGTTATGCTGGCTACGTCGATCGTAAGCGTCCGAACAAATAATGGTGAACATGTTTTGGCCCGAGCTCTGCTTGACTCGGGGTCTCAAACCAATTTTATAACTGAGGACTTAGCACAGCGCTTACAGATCTGTAGGGAGGAGTCGTGTATCAACTTGCTTGGTATTGGTGAATCCAATTCACAAGTCAAGAAAAAGATACACACGGTGGTGAAGTCGCGAATTACTGGTAGTGAGTTTTCGGTTGATTTCTGGATTCTAAAGTCCATTTCGGGGTATCACCCTGATCAAACACTTAACGTGAGTGACTGGAAAATCCCGAAGAACTTACCACTTGCAGACCCATATTTCTTCAAGCCACAGAAGATAGATATGCTGATAGGTGCAGAAACATTTTACGAACTTTTATCTGTCGATCAGATTCGACAAGGTCCTGACTATCCAACTCTGCAGAAAACGCTTCTCGGCTGGATTGTGTCGGGCAGATACACTCCAAAGGTGACTGCCACCCAAGAAGCTAGGAATTGTTTGAGTTATCGAGAAGAGTCAGTGATCCACATCGACAATACATTACAAAAGTTTTGGTCACTGGAAGAATTGCCGTCTTCTAAAAAGTCTTTATCTCCTGAACACAAGTTATGTGAAAAGCATTATAGAAGGACTACTCAGGTCGTGCCTTCAGGTCGGTTTGAAGTAAGACTGCCGTTCAAATCAGATCCCAGTATCTTAGGCAACTCCTTTGAAGTGGCTAAACGGCGGTTTTTATCGCTTGAAAAAAGATTGTCTCGTGACCCCGAGTTGCAGAAAATGTACTTGGAGTTCATGGAAGAGTACCTCTCCTTGGGTCACATGTCTACCACAGACAATACAATCCCCAAAACTCCACATTATTTCATTCCACATCAGTGTGTGTTGAGGCCTCAAAGCACGTCGACCAAGCTCCGCGTCGTTTTCGATGCGTCTTGTAAAACGTCCTCTCAGGTGGCCTTGAACGACATATTGATGGTGGGTCCTACGATACAGGATGAGCTGTATTCGACATTGCTCCGATTCAGACTACACAGGTACGCCTTGACAGCCGATGTTAAGAAGATGTATCGCCAAGTCTGGGTTCCGCTGGTCTGAGTCCTTGGAATATACCAGCTCAACACCGTAACATATGGGACTGGACCAGCCCCATTTTTGGCAATTCGGTGTTTGAAGAGGTTGAAAGAGGTTTGAATTGACTAAATGGTTTTCGAACTCACCTGAGGTCACCGCATCCGAGAGCACATTTAAACCGATAACGATCTCGGACTCAGAGTCAACTAAGGCGTTAGGAATATCGTGGCTGCCACACGAAGACGTCTTTAAGTTCCAAATTGAGACGTCAGTTATGGGTCTCCGAGCGACAAAACGGAACATATTATCGGTGACATCAAAGCTGTTTGACCCCCTTGGCTTGTTAAGTCCTTTAGTAATTAAGGGAAAGATCCTACTGCAGGAGCTTTGGTTTAACAAGCTAGATTGGGATGAGTCAATTCCAATGAACTTGGAAACAGCATGGAACTTATTAAAAGAATCCTTGGGTCAGTTTGAGAAGATTACCATACCTCGATTTGTGCATACTGACCCCATGTCACCGATTCAAGTACATGCCTTTGCCGACGCATCCATGAGAGCTTATGGAGCCTGCGTCTATATCCGTAGAAAGACTGCAAAAGGTTTCAAGGTCTCCTTGTTGACTGCAAAGTCGAAAGTAGCGCCACTCAAGACGAAAACGCTCCCAAGGCTTGAGTTATGTGCCGCTCACCTTCTAGCAGACCTTTGTCACCGAATCAAATCACTGCTCAAGGTTCCAATTGATAAAATTATATTCTGGTCAGATTCATAACTTACTCTTCATTGGATCAGATCCCACCCTTCGTCGTTGTCAACATTCGTTGCGAACCGAGTAGCGGAGATTCAAGAGTGGTCAAGTGAAGCTACGTGGCGGCATGTGCCGACAAAACAGAACCCAGCAGACATAGTTTCGAGAGATTGTGACGTAGAGGAAATCGTGCAGTCGATCTGGTTTGGTGGTTTTCTAACCTAATCCACCGTGGTTTTCAAATTGGTTTGCAGACGGATGTAGTTTTTACTGACTTCAGCAAGGCATTCGATTCTGTGAACCATGCTCTGCTTATTCACAAGCTCTCTTTATTAGGGTTCCCAACGAATCTTCTAGATTGGATTTTGTCCTATCTCTCTAACCGCACTCAACGTGTTTTGTTTTCTAACGTGTTGTCAAATACTGTAAATGTTACTTCAGGTGTGCCACAGGGAAGTCATCTGGGCCCGCTTCTGTTCATTTTATTTGTGAATGACCTTCCTCAAGTCATAACATACTCTACTACACTAATGTATGCTGATGATGTCAAAATCTGTCTTTCTTACTCTGATTGGTATTTGCACACACGCCTTCAACTTGATCTAAGTGAACTACTATTGTGGTGTTCAACTAATCTTCTTTTTCTGAACCTTTCCAAATGCAAACTTATGACATTTTACCGTCGCGCTCCTCATTTTGTCCCATATGTTCTAGGAAATCATGTCCTTGAACGAATTTCGAGTTCAAATGACCTCGGAGTCCTTTTTGATCATAAGATGTGTTTTAACACCCGTATAGCTGCAACTGTAAATAAAGCTAAGGGTGTTTTAGCGTTCATCAAGCGTTGGTCCAAGGAGTTTGACGACCCGTACGTTACAAAACAACTGTACATCTCGTTAGTACGTCCTATATTGGAGTATTGTTCTTGTGTGTGGAGCCCGCAGTATAAAGAACAGCAGGCTGTTATTGAATCCGTGCAAAAGCAATTTTTAATTTTTGCCCTTCGGAACTTTAACTGGGACTCAGGTAGAATCTTGCCACCCTACCGGTCTAGGCTAAATCTTATTGACCTGCCGTCGTTGCACCATCGCAGAATATGCAATGGCGTAATGTTCGTGCACAATCTCCTTCTTGGGACTGTTGACTCCCAAACTCTCTTGGGTCAGATTGACTTGGCCGTTCCATCTAGACCTACCCGTACTTTTAGGCCTATCCGTCTACCCATATGTAGATCTAATTATGCTGATCATGAACCTTTTAGGGTTTTATGCCATAATTATAACTCCCTCTGTCAAACCCTATCCCCTGAACTGTCTCTTAAACTAATTGCATGCAATATTTATAATCATTTAAATTTAGCTAACTTTTAACTTATCTTTTTCCGCCTTTAGTAACTAAGTACCATTATTAACAGATAATTGTTAATTAAATACGTAATCGTTGCCGAGGACAACCTGCCCCCTCAACAGTGGCTCCTCGGAAGGGTGGTCGGAACAACCGCCGGGCAGGACGGAAGGGTCAGAGTGGTCGACCTAAGGTCGAGCAGCGGAGCCACGTTCAGGAGGCCAATCCACAAGATGGCGCTTCTGCCTCTGGTTTGAAGCCTTCCAGGCCTTCAACGGGGCCGGTGTAGCGCCATTTGGCTAATAATAATTGTTATTAGGATAGTATTTCATGAAGTCTAGTGTAAGTTAGGCTAGGGCAAACCGGGAGCGCAATAAAAGCTCGCTCTCTCGCTCTTGGCGAATTCGCCCCGCTTTGCCACCGTTGGTAAGGTAGGCACAGAAGAAATTGTTTTAATATATGAAAAGAGTCGAGAAAAATGCAAGAAATCGAACGCACGTACTCCTTTTTTTTCGTCGTTTTAAAATACAAAATTGCAGTCACCCAAGTTGTTTCGGTATCTTTATTTAGAAAAACTATTCTAAAATTTCAGTGGTCGAAAAGGAAGTGACTGATTGTGGTTTTACTGTAACTCTGCTTTCAGGTGTGCATGTGTGCTCGCGTGCCTCGTGAGGAGCCCACCAAGCCAGTTGAGGCTCAGCTCAACGACCTGCTGGCAAAGGTCATGGACTTTTTCAACGAGGATAGCGTTAAGGTAAGTCTAGCCGACACTAGCCGACATTAACAGACCAGACAAAAACGTATGCCTAATTTACTCGATTGCTTCTGCACGACTTCCATGATAAGGCCAAGGCTGCTGCTGAAGAAGGTCTAGCTGTGAACGAGCAGATCCAGAAGGCGCCCAAACCCTAAAAATGCAGCTCTAAAGCAACGAATTTAAAAATCAAATCAAAAGATGTTGTGCCCAATAAAGGTTTAAACTACAATTTAAAGGTTTTTAGCGTCAGCTCAATAATGCAAAAACATCCACAAACGGAGCTGGATCCGGGTCATGGCAAATAGCCGGTACAGGGCCTGAGGTCCCGCCAAGGGAAGCTCCTGGCGGTTTGCGCACTTGCCGGTTGAATCGAAAATATGGCGGTAGATACGCGGGCGGATGTCGTGCAGCTGCTTGGCGCTGCAGACACTCTGCGGCATCTGGATCAAATGGTCGACCATGAGGGACACTCGTGGGGTAGTCGAAAGCAATAGCTGGCCGCTGACGGTGATTTTTTCCCCAGCTCTTTTCGGACGTAGACGCAGCACCCAATCCTCCTCAAAGGCACGAATCGTCTATGGGGATCGGGATAAGAGAACATCAGAGGTATGCTGCAGACGAGTTCTGGTTCTCCAAAACCTTACCTCAGACTCGAGGGTCCGTGGGTGTAAACCCTCTGAGCGGTGTATCCACTTCATTCTCAAGGTCAAAAATTCCACCCGGCTAGCACTCAGCACCCGATGGATGAACACGGGCTTTTGGGCCTCAAGCTCCCTGTCCTCGACATGCAGCAGAATATCTAGGATCTCCTTTCCCTGCTTCTGGGGAAACCTACAGTCGGAATCATGTGAGACGCTGTCCTTGTAGGGGCCCTTCCAAGAACAGCCCAGGTAGTGGTACTTGCAGCAAACCACACGCCCCTCACAAAAGAACTCCAAGTGTCTGGAGAGATCTTTCCTATCTGAGAACTGGTCATTGCAGCTGGAGCAGCTGATGGGTAGCTCCCAGAGGGTCTGGCGCACCACTAGATTCTGCTCCTGATCGTAGTTTCTAATGAGCGATCGACAACTGGGGCAGCAGGCACGCGTTTTATTGAAGATGGCAACAGCCAGAACGGCGGTCTTGCAGTCTTCACACATGATATGCCCATGGCTGCACTGAAAGAAGTCGTGTGGTTGTGGAACCTCGCGGCACACAACGCACACCAGTATGTTATGCAGTCGCTCACGAAGATCGGATACGCCACCACCCGTGGACCCGCCGACCTCACCCTCACTGCTGTCCATAGTAGTCGAAATCTCATTCAAAGTACTTTCATCTTTACTTGCAACATCTGACAATCGCTGCCTCTTGGCGGCTGGGGGCTGCTCGTTGTTGTTGACATTGGGGTTGGCATTCGACATTCTGAAGGGTATTTCGGCCAGCAGCCTCGGCCTGGCTTTACAGTATGTGTGCGTGCTTTATTCAACAATTCTGATTGCCTGTTGTTGCAGAGTGAACTGATACTCTGGTGTAAAGTACGAGCACAAGGTTACGAGTTTTCCAAGGCCACGCTGGTTCCCTGAAAATTACAAATTTAAAAACAGAGGATACACACAGAGAAAAACGGCATAGTAGGCACCCATGAATAGTTTAATTTAATAGAATGCACTTTGATCTACACATAAATGTACTCAAAAATATTTGTAATGCGGCCCAAGGCGTTCAATGGGTCTGGTGGGGTGGTGTCTCGGTGGACTGGTGGGCTGAAAAGTAACCTCTTTGACCGCCAAAGTGCTCTGCTATCGCAAACAAGATTACGGTGCCTATTAGTCCATGTTTCATGTAGTACATGTCAAATTAGATATGTTGCTGACCTGTTTTTTTATATTTTTTTTTAATTTTTTTTTTTTATTTGATCGCTGCTGAAGCGAATTGTTTTTTGAGTAGCAAAACAGGAAGGAAATTAACGATAAGTTGGATGAAAAGAATGGGGCTAATGATCCTTCGATTCACACCGACTCATCAAAACAAAATTCAGCCCGCGTGAGGAGATCACCGACGGCGCGGAGGAGACCTTTTGGAAAATATTTTTCGGACGGGATCAAATAGTTGGATAATCACTGCAACGAGTGTCTATGAATGAGTGACCTAAAAGGGGCTACATTGAATAAAATAGTCGGGGTAGTCGGGGTCGGGCAAACAAATAGCTGTGAAAATTGGATTTTTCTCCACGCCATCGGAGCGTATCGGAAGCAGGCTAAGGCTATGGTGGATAATGCCAAATTGTTGCTTAGACACTTTCGATACGAGTACGAGTACGAGTACTGACAAACATTCCTCAACCGCTCCTTGTGTAAATACGAGTAAATATATTGAGTATAAATAGATCGATTGGCATTTCTGTGTGCAATTCCTATGGCATTTTTGTGTGAAATTTGTGAATGTTCAAGAAGAATGCAAGAATGCTCTTGCTCAGAGCTTTTCTTATGCAAACGCATCGGGGCTCTTACTCATCCTGCCTCGAACTTTGGTGTGTGCTCATGGAGGTGTTTGTAACAGGTGTAGCAAAATGTATCACACGAATGGGCAAATAGATTGGCCTCAAGCCTCGGAACAGAGAGAAGCAAATGGATGTGTTCGGAAATGTGTAACGGTTGCATATCGGGTATATCGCATGCAATAACCTTGGGCCAATTATCGGTGCATGGCATAGCATAGTTGGGGTGGGTGCAGGCAAGCTCTAGGTAGGGAACAGCTGAGCTAAGCTTCCGTAAGTGCTGTGCAGCGCATCGCAACGGAGCTTTCGAATCCGAGCATTAAGATCGGTAAGCTCTTATTTAAGCAGTGCAAAGCACCAGAGCGTTCTCTTTTGAAAATTTGAATCTGTGCCGCCGGTGATTATCTCCGCGTCGGTAGCAAATATATATCTAAATCGACCACGTGTAAGCACCCCAAAGAAAACCCCAAAGAAAAAAAATCCAAATAACTTCTCAGAAAGACAAACCGAAACCGAATAAAACGGAACTGTGAAAATCCCACGCGGTGTGCGCTTCGCAAAAATCGGACTAAATTAATAGCCGTGCGCCGAGAAAACTGGCAAGTGCATATTTGCCGCGCCTCGCCACCAAGTGTCTTTTTTTTTGTTGCAAACCCGTGCGTCGAGCGGTAGCCCACCCAGCTCTCCCAAAGTTCTGTCACCCACACCAAACTCCCACCCTTGACGGGAGTACTCTTCGGGAGTCGACCTTGGTGTGGGGCCGAGATTTTTGTTCTCCTTTGGAAATCGGTGGAGAGTCCACCTGCCCGGCTACATAACCTTGTAAGGAAGCTATCCTGGGCTGGGGTACATGTCTCAGTCCACTCCAGGGTCGAAATTACAGCAATATTTATAATTTGCCGGGACCGACGATGGGGACGGGGCGGCCGTCCCGCGGACGGGAGCGATCGTAGCGTGGGACGTGGCAGTCGGTTTCACCGAGAGCACTCAGGCTATCGCCGGATAGCTCCTTCAGGACTCCATCGAACTCAGAATTAATACGATGGTCTTTGCTATGCGATAATACCGACAGGTATCGCCGGACAGTACTTACGGGACCCCGCCGGCCTAAGAATTACTACGACGCGGAAAGGGGGGTTTTGCTATGCGGAAATACCGACAAGTATCGCCGAGAGTTCCTAGGCTATCGCCGGACGGTACTTACGGGACCCTGTCGGCCTAAGAATTACTACGACGCTGAAAGGGGGACTTTGCTATGCGGAAATACCGACAAGTATCGCCGAGAGTTCCTAGGCTATCGCCGGACGGTACTTACGGGACCCTTTCGGCCTAAGAATTACTACGACGCGGAAAGGGGTGCTTTGCTTTGAGGAAATACCGACAAGAATCGCCGAGAGTACCTAGGCTATCGCCGGACGGTACTTACGGGACTCTGTCGGCCTAAGAATTACTACGCCGCGGTAAGGGGGCTTCACTATGCGGAAATACCGACAGGCATCACCGAGAGTGCCTAGGCTATCGCCGGATAGAACTACTACGAAGCTGAAGAGGGCCGACAGGTATCGCCGAGAGTACCTAGGCAATCGCCGGACAGTACTTCCGGGACCCTGCCGGTCTACTGGGATCATACAGGGCGCCAACAGATGTCGCCGAGAGCGCATAGGCTACCGCCGGATAACACTTACGGGACCTTGTCGGGCTAAGAATTACTACGCGAGTCGGGGATATCGATAAGCATCGCCGAAAGTGCCTAGGCAATCGCCGGATAGCACTTACGGGACACTATCGAACTAAGAATTACTACGAGGGTCCGGGATAACGACAAGCATCGCCGAGAGTGCCTAGGCAATCGCCGGATAGCACTTACGGGATACTGTCGAACTAAGATAGCACTCACGGGACACTATCGGGCTAAACATTACTGCGAAAGTCTTTATCATACAGGAAATCGCCGGACAGCACCTTCGGGACCCTGGGAACTACTGGGATCAGGCGAGACACCAACAGGCGTCACCGGGAGCGCTTAGACGATCGTCGGATAGCGGCCTCGGCCTGGCTTTACAGTATGTGTGCGTGCTTTATTCAACAATTCTGATTGCCTGTTGTTGCAGAGTGAACTGATACTCTGGTGTAAAGTACGAGCACAAGGTTACGAGTTTTCCAAGGCCACGCTGGTTCCCTGAAAATTACAAATTTAAAAACAGAGGATACACACAGAGAAAAACGGCATAGTAGGCACCCATGAATAGTTTAATTTAATAGAATGCACTTTGATCTACACATAAATGTACTCAAAAATATTTGTAATGCGGCCCAAGGCGTTCAATGGGTCTGGTGGGGTGGTGTCTCGGTGGACTGGTGGGCTGAAAAGTAACCTCTTTGACCGCCAAAGTGCTCTGCTATCGCAAACAAGATTACGGTGCCTATTAGTCCATGTTTCATGTAGTACATGTCAAATTAGATATGTTGCTGACCTGTTTTTTTATATTTTTTTTTAATTTTTTTTTTTTATTTGATCGCTGCTGAAGCGAATTGTTTTTTGAGTAGCAAAACAGGAAGGAAATTAACGATAAGTTGGATGAAAAGAATGGGGCTAATGATCCTTCGATTCACACCGACTCATCAAAACAAAATTCAGCCCGCGTGAGGAGATCACCGACGGCGCGGAGGAGACCTTTTGGAAAATATTTTTCGGACGGGATCAAATAGTTGGATAATCACTGCAACGAGTGTCTATGAATGAGTGACCTAAAAGGGGCTACATTGAATAAAATAGTCGGGGTAGTCGGGGTCGGGCAAACAAATAGCTGTGAAAATTGGATTTTTCTCCACGCCATCGGAGCGTATCGGAAGCAGGCTAAGGCTATGGTGGATAATGCCAAATTGTTGCTTAGACACTTTCGATACGAGTACGAGTACGAGTACTGACAAACATTCCTCAACCGCTCCTTGTGTAAATACGAGTAAATATATTGAGTATAAATAGATCGATTGGCATTTCTGTGTGCAATTCCTATGGCATTTTTGTGTGAAATTTGTGAATGTTCAAGAAGAATGCAAGAATGCTCTTGCTCAGAGCTTTTCTTATGCAAACGCATCGGGGCTCTTACTCATCCTGCCTCGAACTTTGGTGTGTGCTCATGGAGGTGTTTGTAACAGGTGTAGCAAAATGTATCACACGAATGGGCAAATAGATTGGCCTCAAGCCTCGGAACAGAGAGAAGCAAATGGATGTGTTCGGAAATGTGTAACGGTTGCATATCGGGTATATCGCATGCAATAACCTTGGGCCAATTATCGGTGCATGGCATAGCATAGTTGGGGTGGGTGCAGGCAAGCTCTAGGTAGGGAACAGCTGAGCTAAGCTTCCGTAAGTGCTGTGCAGCGCATCGCAACGGAGCTTTCGAATCCGAGCATTAAGATCGGTAAGCTCTTATTTAAGCAGTGCAAAGCACCAGAGCGTTCTCTTTTGAAAATTTGAATCTGTGCCGCCGGTGATTATCTCCGCGTCGGTAGCAAATATATATCTAAATCGACCACGTGTAAGCACCCCAAAGAAAACCCCAAAGAAAAAAAATCCAAATAACTTCTCAGAAAGACAAACCGAAACCGAATAAAACGGAACTGTGAAAATCCCACGCGGTGTGCGCTTCGCAAAAATCGGACTAAATTAATAGCCGTGCGCCGAGAAAACTGGCAAGTGCATATTTGCCGCGCCTCGCCACCAAGTGTCTTTTTTTTTGTTGCAAACCCGTGCGTCGAGCGGTAGCCCACCCAGCTCTCCCAAAGTTCTGTCACCCACACCAAACTCCCACCCTTGACGGGAGTACTCTTCGGGAGTCGACCTTGGTGTGGGGCCGAGATTTTTGTTCTCCTTTGGAAATCGGTGGAGAGTCCACCTGCCCGGCTACATAACCTTGTAAGGAAGCTATCCTGGGCTGGGGTACATGTCTCAGTCCACTCCAGGGTCGAAATTACAGCAATATTTATAATTTGCCGGGACCGACGATGGGGACGGGGCGGCCGTCCCGCGGACGGGAGCGATCGTAGCGTGGGACGTGGCAGTCGGTTTCACCGAGAGCACTCAGGCTATCGCCGGATAGCTCCTTCAGGACTCCATCGAACTCAGAATTAATACGATGGTCTTTGCTATGCGATAATACCGACAGGTATCGCCGGACAGTACTTACGGGACCCCGCCGGCCTAAGAATTACTACGACGCGGAAAGGGGGGTTTTGCTATGCGGAAATACCGACAAGTATCGCCGAGAGTTCCTAGGCTATCGCCGGACGGTACTTACGGGACCCTGTCGGCCTAAGAATTACTACGACGCTGAAAGGGGGACTTTGCTATGCGGAAATACCGACAAGTATCGCCGAGAGTTCCTAGGCTATCGCCGGACGGTACTTACGGGACCCTTTCGGCCTAAGAATTACTACGACGTGGAAAGGGGTGCTTTGCTTTGAGGAAATACCGACAAGAATCGCCGAGAGTACCTAGGCTATCGCCGGACGGTACTTACGGGACTCTGTCGGCCTAAGAATTACTACGCCGCGGTAAGGGGGCTTCACTATGCGGAAATACCGACAGGCATCACCGAGAGTGCCTAGGCTATCGCCGGATAGAACTACTACGAAGCTGAAGAGGGCCGACAGGTATCGCCGAGAGTACCTAGGCAATCGCCGGACAGTACTTCCGGGACCCTGCCGGTCTACTGGGATCATACAGGGCGCCAACAGATGTCGCCGAGAGCGCATAGGCTACCGCCGGATAACACTTACGGGACCTTGTCGGGCTAAGAATTACTACGCGAGTCGGGGATATCGATAAGCATCGCCGAAAGTGCCTAGGCAATCGCCGGATAGCACTTACGGGACACTATCGAACTAAGAATTACTACGAGGGTCCGGGATAACGACAAGCATCGCCGAGAGTGCCTAGGCAATCGCCGGATAGCACTTACGGGATACTGTCGAACTAAGATAGCACTCACGGGACACTATCGGGCTAAACATTACTGCGAAAGTCTTTATCATACAGGAAATCGCCGGACAGCACCTTCGGGACCCTGGGAACTACTGGGATCAGGCGAGACACCAACAGGCGTCACCGGGAGCGCTTAGACGATCGTCGGATAGCGGCCTCGGACCCTTCGGGGTCACAAACTACTGGAGGGAATCATGCGGGGGGAACGCCGACAGGTGTCACCGAGTACGCCTAGGCAATCGCCGGACAGCGACCTCAGGATCCCGTTGGGCTACTAAAAACTGGAGGGAATCACGCGGGGCCCCGACGGGCATCCGGAGCGAATACGGGTCACCACGTGGGTGCAGCCAAAGAGGGAGACTCGGGAAAGAGGCGTGAGGAAGGGCAGAGAAGATGAAGCCCCGGGCTTCCAGGTTCCCTAGTGTATAGATTGTTGGTGGTCGTGCTATGTTTCTGTTATATTACATTTCACTTTATTCTTTCTTGGTTCCCTACCTATCGCACCGCTCAGCAGCCCGTATACACGTCTAGAGACTCGCTTACCCCTGAACTCCCACGCTTGTACTCGTCGAAATCCTCCTCTTCCCCGTGAGTGCAGCGTCGATGCAGGATCCCCTCTCCGTAAGTGTGGTATCGATGCAGGGTCTTCTCTCCGTAAGTACAGCGTCGATGCAGGATCTTCCTCGTACCACTGATCGCGTTGGCGTGGATCTGGTCCGCCACGAGTTTTACTTTTCGCAAGCCACTCGAATTTTTATCCGCATCCATCTCCTTCCGCGTTTTCCCAGCTCCCAGCTCCTTTGTGTGGGCGGTAGGGGGTAGGGCGAAATTCTGAGATATACGTTTTAAAGTGAGATCTAACAGAAGTGCGGATACCAAATTTGGTTACTCTAGCCTTAATAGTCTCTGAGATTTGTGGATGCCCCAGATACTCATTTTGAGTATCGGGTATAACTAGGCCGTAAAAAAATTCGAGTTGAAGATCTTGTGAGCTTTGATAAAGCTTATCAACAGCTGTTTTGCGACCAAGCGGCAACGCTTTGATATGCAATTTTTCTGCCGTGCACTATATTTTCTTAAATATTGCTGTGTCTGGACCATAGAAAGTGTGTGAAAACGTGGGTTGCTGTTTTTAGTAGTCCCAGCCTCTTTCTTTCTCTCCTCGTGACCGTCAGAGTGACCGGCCGTGGAAAAAAAAGTCTTGTAGAGCTGACCCAGTTCTCTAAACCAAGGTCAAGCCAAAGTCAAAGCCTAGTGCAAGTGCCAAGTGCGGCTCAAAGTGATGATTTAATTTGAGTGGACGCGCCAGTTATATATCGTCAATACTGGGGCAGCCGTTCGACCATTTGGAAAACGAACGCCCACAGTTCAGTAAAATTTTTCGATCAGTGGTGTAATTCTGTTGCGGTAATCCACCCAGCTACAGAGACCCGTTGAAAAATTTCTGTTCTTTCCGCGTAGGATTAGCACCACTAGTATCTACGTATTACAACGCTGGTCTAGAAGTTACGAATTGGTTATTCCCGGACACCTCTATTGGCCACGTGCCCGTACCACCGGTTTAACCCCCATCTGAAAAGAATGAATGTGCGGTAACTATTCGTTGGTCTTCAACCATGATCACGGTTTTATACATGCATTTCTATATACCTACTACTAATCAGTTTTATAAATTTAAGATCATTATACCCTACCTCGCCCTTATGATATTCCTTCCCCAGTATATTCTGTATAGTAATACCCAATAAATGTAAGACAATATCGAATAGCAGGCTTATTTGAAGGGATCCTGACTGTTAATAGGTGGCCCTGAAGGATCATGGTAGGGTGGGCGTTCTCGCCAATGAGCGATACCGCAGCCGACAAAGATCTGACCGGTGATCTTCTTCGTTTACGTATCCATGCTGATCTGTCCCTTTGACCCCCTGTATCCCGTTTCCTAGTATCCTTTCCATACTCGTACGCGATTTTTTTTATATAAATTCTTATCTCGACCATTTGCCAGAGCTCTAAATGGGTAGTAAAATGTCCTCCATGTCCACATAGTATACTACATAGTCTATAACTCTACTTTGAGCACTCTACTTCACTCCACTCTCTTATCTGAGCGGACCGGGACGTACGCTTCTAAGCACTTGACCTCGGTTTCATCTCGGCTGCGACGCAAAACGAGCTGTCGCTATGAGTACTCAAGTCAACGTTCTTCAGTAAAGAGCAGCACCAGTAAAACAAACTAAAAACCAACGAGGGGGAACGTTGTGAGTTGCTGCGGACACCGCAACTCTACAGTTATACCCGATACTAAGTCAGTATGGCTCTCCTCCGGCAGATGCCGCTTATATTAAACGACACGACAAAGAGTGCGTGCGAGAGAGACAGAAAATCAGTCTGAGCGTGACGTCGGGCGCTGCGTAGCCAGTGCAAATTGATTTGTTCCCTTTGGCTAAAAAAATGATCTGATCTCTGAGATTTGTGGATGCCCCAGATTTTCGTCCTTTGCGGGGGCGCAAGGGGGTGTGGCGAAATTTGGACACGAAACGGTCAAGGTCCGATATCACAGGAGTGTGGATACCAAATTTGGTTGCTCTGGCTCTTATAGGTTCTGAGATCCTTGAACTCATATTTTGCAATTGGCAAAACCGACCATGAATCCTGTGTGTTAGAGAGAGACAGAGCGAGAAAGAATGAAATTGTTTTCTTGATTCTGGCTATAATAATTATACGATCTGGTTGAGATTTTACATTCTAGAACATATAAACATCCTCTACGATTCTGAATTTTTGGCTTTATCGTATCTTTAAAAATGTGGGTGCCACAGATTTTCGCCCTTTGTGGGGGCGGAAGTGGGCGGGACGAAGTTCTGAACTATTTTTGTAGCAGTGACAAATCACAGAAGTCTGGATCCAAAGCATTGTTGCTCTAGCTCTTATAGTCTTTGAGCAGTAGGCGCTGAAGGGGACGGACGGACGGACGGACGGACGGACGGACGGACGGACGGACGGACAGACAGACAGGGCTCAATCGACTCGGCTATTGATGCTGATCAAGAATATATATACTTTATGGGGTCGGAAACGATTCCTTCTGGACGTTACACACATCCACTTTTACCACAAATCTAATATACCCCAATACTCATTTTGAGTATCGGGTATAACTAGGCCGTAAAAAAATTCGAGTTGAAGATCTTGTGAGCTTTGATAAAGCTTATCAACAGCTGTTTTGCGACCAAGCGGCAACGCTTTGATATGCAATTTTTCTGCCGTGCACTATATTTCATTAAATATTGCTGTGTCTGGATCCCGTATAACAGAAGAAGACCATAGAAAGTGTGGGAAAACGTGGGTTGCTGTTTGCGCCAGTTATATATCGTCAATACTGGGGCAGCCGTTCGACCATTTGGAAAACGAACGCCCACAGTTCAGTAAAATTTTTCGATCAGTGGTGTAATTCTGTTGAGGTAATTATCCACCCAGCTACAGAGACCCGTTGAAAAATTTCTGTTCTTTCCGCGTAGGATTAGCACCACTAGTATCTACGTATTACAACGCTGGTCTAGAAGTTACGAATTGGTTATTCCCGGACACCTCTATTGGCCACGTGCCCGTACCACCGGTTTAACCCCCATCTGAAAAGAATGAATGTGCGGTAACTATTCGTTGGTCTTCAACCATGATCACGGTTTTATACATGCATTTATATATACCTACTACTAATCAGTTTTATAGATTTAAGATCATTATGATATTCCTTCCCCAGTATATGCTGTATAGTAATACCCTATAAATGTAAGACAATATCGAATAGCAGTCTTATTTGAAGGGATCCTGACTGTTAATAGGTGGCCCTGAAGGATCATGGTAGGGTGGGCGTCCTCGCCAATGAGCGATACCGCAGCCGACAAAGATCTGACCGGTGATCTTCTTCGTTTACGTATCCATGCTGATCTGTCCCTTTGACCCCCTGTATCCCGTTTCCTAGTATCCTTTCCATACTCGTACGCGATTTTTTATATATAAATTCTTATCTCGACCATTTGCCAAAACTCTAAATGGGTAGTAAAATGTCCTCCATGCCCACATAGTATACTACTTAGTCTATAACTCTACTTTGAGCACTCGGTTTCATCTCGGCTGCGATGCAAAACGAGCTGTCGCTATGAGTACTCAAGTCAACGTTCTTCAGTAAAGAGCAGCACCAGTAAAACAAACTAAAAACCAACGAGGGGGAACGTTGTGAGTTGCTGCGGACACCGCAACTCTACAGTTATACCCGATACTAAGTCAGTATGGCTCTCCTCCGGCAGATGCCGCTTATATTAAACGACACGACAAAGAGTGCGTGCGAGAGAGACAGAAAATCAGTCTGAGCGTGACGTCGGGCGCTGCGTAGCCAGTGCAAATTGATTTGTTCCCTTTGGCTATAAAAATGATCTGATCTCTGAGATTTGTGGATGCCGATTTGCGACCAAGCGGCAACGCTTTGATATGCAATTTTTCTGCCGTGCACTATATTTTATAAAATATTGCTGTGTCTGGATCCTGTATAACAGAAGAAGACCATAGAAAGTGTGGGAAAACGTGGGTTGCTGTTTTTAGTAGACCCAGCCTCTTTCTTTCTCTCCTCGTGACCGTCAGAGTGACCGGCCGTGGAAAAAAAAAGTCTTGTAGAGCTGACCCAGTTCTCTAAACCAAGGTCAAGCCAAAGTCAAAGCCTAGTGCAAGTGCCAAGTGCGGCTCAAAGTGATGATTTAATTTGAGTGGACGCGCCAGTTATATATCGTCAATACTGGGGCAGCCGTTCGACCATTTGGAAAACGAACGCCCACAGTTCAGTAAAATTTTTCGATCAGTGGTGTAATTCTGTTGAGGTAATCCACCCAGCTACAGAGACCCGTTGAAAAATTTCTGTTCTTTCCGCGTAGGATTAGCACCACTAGTATCTACGTGTTACAACGCTGGTCTAGAAGTTACGGATTGGTTATTCCCGGACACCTCGTGCCCGTACCACCGGTTTAACCCCCATCTGAAAAGAATGAATGTGCGGTAACTATTCGTTGGTCTTCAACCATGATCACGGTTTTATACATGCATTTATATATACCTACTACTAATCAGTTTTATAGATTTAAGATCATTATGATATTCCTTCCCCAGTATATGCTGTATAGTAATACCCTATAAATGTAAGACAATATCGAATAGCAGTCTTATTTGAAGGGATCCTGACTGTTAATAGGTGGCCCTGAAGGATCATGGTAGGGTGGGCGTTCTCGCCAATGAGCGATACCGCAGCCGACAAAGATCTGACCGGTGATCTTCTTCGTTTACGTATCCATGCTGATCTGTCCCTTTGACCCCCTGTATCCCGTTTCCTAGTATCCTTTCCATACTCGTACGCGATTTTTTATATATAAATTCTTATCTCGACCATTTGCCAAAACTCTAAATGGGTAGTAAAATGTCCTCCATGCCCACATAGTATACTACTTAGTCTATAACTCTACTTTGAGCACTCGGTTTCATCTCGGCTGCGATGCAAAACGAGCTGTCGCTATGAGTACTCAAGTCAACGTTCTTCAGTAAAGAGCAGCACCAGTAAAACAAACTAAAAACCAACGAGGGGGAACGTTGTGAGTTGCTGCGGACACCGCAACTCTACAGTTATACCCGATACTAAGTCAGTATGGCTCTCCTCCGGCAGACGCTGCTAATATTGAACGACACGACAAAGAATGCGTGCGAGAGAGACAGAAAATCAGTCTGAGCGTGACGTCGGGCGCTGCGTAGCCAGTGCAAATTGATTTCTTGCTTTTGGCTACAAAAATAATCCAATCTGGTCCAGATTCAGCAAGCTGATAGATATTGTCGCTATCTATGATTCTGCGTTTTTAGTTTTCTCGAATCTGCAATAATGTGGATGTCGAATGTGGATGCAACAGATTTTCGTCCTTTGTGTGGGCTGTAGGGGGTAGGGCGAAATTCTGAGATATACGTTTTAAAGTGAGATCTAACAGAAGTGCGGATACCAAATTTGGTTACTCTAGCCTTAATAGTCTCTGAGATCTGTGGATGCCCCAGATTTTCGTCCTTTGCGGGGGCGCAAGGGGGTGTGGCGAAATTTGGACACGAAACGGTCAAGGTCCGATATCACAGGAGTGTGGATACCAAATTTGGTTGCTCTGGCTCTTATAGGTTCTGAGATCCTTGAACTCATATTTTGCAATTGGCAAAACCGACCATGAATCCTGTGTGTTAGAGAGAGACAGAGCGAGAAAGAATGAAATTGTTTTCTTGATTCTGGCTATAATAATTATACGATCTGGTTGAGATTTTACATTCTAGAACATATAAACATCCTCTACGATTCTGAGTTTTTGGCTTTATCGTATCTTTAAAAATGTGGGTGCCACAGATTTTCGTCCTTTGTGGGGGCGGAAGTGGGCGGGGCGAAGTTCTAAACCATTTTTGTAGCACAGACATATCACAGAAGTCTGGATCCAAAGCATCGTTGCTCTAGCTCTTATAGTCTTTGAGCACTAGGCGCTGAAGGGGACGGACGGACGGACGGACAGACAGACAGGGCTCAATCGACTCGGCTATTGATGCTGATCAAGAATATATATACTTTATGGGGTCGGAAACGATTCCTTCTGGACGTTACACACATCCACTTTTACCACAAATCTAATATACCCCAATACTCATTTTGAGTATCGGGTATAACTAGGCCGTACAAAAATTCGAGTAGAAGATCTTGTGAGCTTTGATAAAGCTTATCAACAGCTTTGATATGCAATTTTTCTGCTGTGCACTATATTTCATTAAATATTGCTGAGTCTGGATCCTGTATAACAGAAGAAGACCATAGAAAGTGTGGGAAAACGTGGGTTGCTGTTTTTAGTAGTCCCAGCCTCTTTCTTTCTCTCCTCGTGACCGTCAGAGTGACCGGCCGTGGAAAAAAAGTCTTGTAGAGCTGACCCAGTTCTCTAAACCAAGGTCAAGCCAAAGTCAAAGCCTAGTGCAAGTGCCAAGTGCGGCTCAAAGTGATGATTTAATTTGAGTGGACGCGCCAGTTATATATCGTCAATTCTGGGGCAGCCGTTCGACCATTTGGAAAACGAACGCCCACAGTTCCGTAAAATTTTTCGATCAGTCGTGTAATTCTGTTGAGGTAATTATCCACCCAGCTACAGAGACCCGTTGAAAAATTTCTGTTCTTTCCGCGTAGGATTAGCACCACTAGTATCTACGTATTACAACGCTGGTCTAGAAGTTACGGATTGGTTATTCCCGGACACCTCTATTGGCCACGTGCCCGTACCACCGGTTTAACCCCCATCTGAAAAGAATGAATGTGCGGTAACTGTTCGTTGGTCTTCAACCATGATCACGGTTTTATACATGCATTTATATATACCTACTACTAATCAGTTTTATAGATTTAAGATCATTATACCCTACCTCGCCCTTATGATATTCCTTCCCCAGTATATGCTGTATAGTAATACCCTATAAATGTAAGACAATATCGAATAGCAGGCTTATTTGAAGGGATCCTGACTGTTAATAGGTGGCCCTGAAGGATCATGGTAGGGTGGGCGTTCTCGCCAATGACCGATACCGCAGCCGACAAAGATCTGACCGGTGATCTTCTTCGTTTACGTATCGATGCTGATCTGTCCCTTTGACCCCCTGTATCCCGTTTCCTAGTATCCTTTCCATACTCGTACGCGATTTTTTTTATATAAATTCTTATCTCGACCATTTGCCAGAGCTCTAAATGGGTAGTAAAATGTCCTCCATGCCCACATAGTATACTACATAGTCTATAACTCTACTTTGAGAACTCTACTTCACTCCACTCTCTTATCTGAGCGGACCGGGACGTACGCTTCTAAGCACTTGACCTTGATAGTGGCGCCGGTGATGAGCCCGGCTCTCGGTTTCATCGCGGCTGCGACGCAAAACGAGCTGTCGCTATGAGTACTCAAGTCAACGTTCTTCAGTAAAGAGCAGCAACAGTAAAACAAACTAAAAACCAACGAGGGGGAACGTTGTGAGTACCTGCGGACACCGCAACTCTACAGTTATACCCGATACTAAGTCAGTATGGCTCTCCTCCGGCAGACGCCGCTTATATTAAACGACACGACAAAGAGTGCGTGCGAGAGAGACAGAAAATCAGTCTGAGCGTGACGTCGGTCGCTGCGTAGCCAGTGCAAATTGATTTGTTCCCTTTGGCTATAAAAATGATCTGATCTCTGAGATTTGTGGATGCACCAGATTTTCGTCATTTGCGGGGGCGGAAGGGGGTGTGGCGAAATTTGGACACGAAACGATCAAGGTCCGATATTACAGGAGTGTGGATACCAAATTTGGTTACTCTGGCTCTTATAGGTTCTGAGATCCTTGAACTCAATTTTGCAATTGGCAAAACCGACCATGAAACCTGTGTGTTAGAGAGAGACAGAGAACGAAAGAATGAAATTGTTTTCTTGATTCTGGCTATAATAATTATACGATCTGGTTGAGATTTTACATTCTAGAACATATAAACATCCTCTACGATTCTGAGTTTTTGGCTTTATCGTATCTTTAAAAATGTGGGTGCCACAGATTTTCGTCCTTTGTGGGGGCGGAAGTGGGCGGGGCGAAGTTCTGAACTACTTTTGTAGCAGTGACGGACGGACGGACGGACGGACGGACGGACAGACAGACAGGGCTCAATCGACTCGGCTATTGATGCTGATCAAGAATATATATACTTTATGGAGTCGGAAACGATTCCTTCTGGACGTTACACACATCCACTTTTACCACAAATCTAATATACCCCAATACTCATTTTGAGTATCGGGTATAACTGGCCGTAGAAAAATTCGAGTAGAAGATCTTGTGAGCTTTGATAAAGCTTATCAACAGCTGTTTTGCGACCAAGCGGCAACGCTTTGATATGCAATTTTTCTGCTGTGCACTATATTTCATTAAATATTGCTGTGTCTGGATCCTGTATAACAGAAGAAGACCATAGAAAGTGTGGGAAAACGTGGGTTGCTGTTTTTAGTAGTCCCAGCCTCTTTCTTTCTCTCCTCGTGACCGTCAGAGTGACCGGCCGTGGAAAAAAAAGTCTTGTAGAGCTGACCCAGTTCTCTAAACCAAGGTCAAGCCAAAGTCAAAGCCTAGTGCAAGTGCCAAGTGCGGCTCAAAGTGATGATTTAATTTGAGTGGACGCGCCAGTTATATATCGTCAATACTGGGGCAGCCGTTCGACCATTTGGAAAACGAACGCCCACAGTTCAGTAAAATTTTTCGATCAGTGGTGTAATTCTGTTGCGGTAATCCACCCAGCTACAGAGACCCGTTGAAAAATTTCTGTTCTTTCCGCGTAGGATTAGCACCACTAGTATCTACGTGTTACAACGCTGGTCTAGAAGTTACGGATTGGTTATTCCCGGACACCTCGTGCCCGTACCACCGGTTTAACCCCCATCTGAAAAGAATGAATGTGCGGTAACTATTCGTTGGTCTTCAACCATGATCACGGTTTTATACATGCATTTATATATACCTACTACTAATCAGTTTTATAGATTTAAGATCATTATGATATTCCTTCCCCAGTATATGCTGTATAGTAAAACCCTATAAATGTAAGACAATATCGAATAGCAGTCTTATTTGAAGGGATCCTGACTGTTAATAGGTGGCCCTGAAGGATCATGGTAGGGTGGGCGTTCTCGCCAATGAGCGATACCGCAGCCGACAAAGATCTGACCGGTGATCTTCTTCGTTTACGTATCCATGCTGATCTGTATCCCGTTTCCTAGTATCCTTTCCATACTCGTACGCGATTTTTTTTATATAAATTCTTATCTCGACCATTTGCCAAAACTCTAAATGGGTAGTAAAATGTCCTCCATGCCCACATAGTATACTACTTAGTCTATAACTCTACTTTGAGCACTCGGTTTCATCTCGGCTGCGATGCAAAACGAGCTGTCGCTATGAGTACTCAAGTCAACGTTCTTCAGTAAAGAGCAGCACCAGTAAAACAAACTAAAAACCAACGAGGGGGAACGTTGTGAGTTGCTGCGGACACCGCAACTCTACAGTTATACCCGATACTAAGTCAGTATGGCTCTCCTCCGGCAGACGCTGCTAATATTGAACGACACGACAAAGAGTGCGTGCGAGAGAGACAGAAAAGCAGTCTGAGCGTGACGTCGGTCGCTGCGTAGCCAGTGCAAATTGATTTCTTGCTTTTGGCTACAAAAATAATCCGATCTGGTCCAGATTCAGCAAGCTGATAGATATTGTCGCTATCTATGATTCTGCGTTTTTAGTTTTCTCGAATCTGCAATAATGTGGATGTCGAATGTGGATGCAACAGATTTTCGTCCTTTGTGTGGGCTGTAGGGGGTAGGGCGAAATTATGAGATATACGTTTTAAAGTGAGATCTAACAGAAGTGCGGATACCAAATTTGGTTACTCTAGCCTTAATAGTCTCTGAGATTTGTGGAAGCCCGAGATTTTCGTCCTTTGCGGGGGCGCAAGGGGGTGTGGCGAAATTTGGACACGAAACGGTCAAGGTCCGATATCACAGGAGTGTGGATACCAAATTTGGTTGCTCTGGCTCTTATAGGTTCTAAGATCCTTGAACTCATATTTTGCAATTGGCAAAACCGACCATGAATCCTGTGTGTTAGAGAGAGACAGAGCGAGAAAGAATGAAATTGTTTTCTTGATTCTGGCTATAATAATTATACAATCTGGTTGAGATTTTACATTCTAGAACATATAAACATCCTCTACGATTCTGAGTTTTTGGCTTTATCGTATCTTTAAAAATGTGGGTGCCACAGATTTTCGTCCTTTGTGGGGGCGGAAGTGGGCGGGGCGAAGTTCTGAACTACTTTTGTAGCAGTGACATATCACAGAAGTCTGGATCCAAAGCATCGTTGCTCTAGCTCTTATAGTCTTTGAGCACTAGGCGCTGAAGGGGACGGACGGACGGACGGACGGACAGACAGACAGGGCTCAATCGACTCGGCTATTGATGCTGATCATGAATATATATACTTTATGGGGTCGGAAACGATTCCTTCTGGACGTTACACACATCCACTTTTACCACAAATCTAATATACCCCAATACTCATTTTGAGTATCGGGTATAAAAATGGAGTAATTGTTGTTAAACATACAGGTATGTTGGATATACCTGTAGTCAAATTCCAAGCATACAGTGTAGATGCTAGGAACAAAAATAATTATCGATTATGGCATGAGAGGTTGGGGCATATAAGCAATGCAAAATTGCTTGAAATAAAGAATAATAATTTATTTAATGACAGTAATCTTCTTGTTAATTTAAAAATATCAGATGAAGTTTGTGAGTCATGTTTAAATGGGAAACAGGCTAGGTTGCCATTTAAGCAATCTAAAGATAAAAGTTATATAAAACGACCCTTGTTTGTAATACATTCAGATGTATGTGGCCCCATTAAACCAGTTACACTAGACGATACAAATTATTTTGTGATCTTCGTAGATCAATTTACACATTACTGTGTAACCTATTTGTTAAAATATAAATCAGATGTATTCAATGTATTTAAAGATTTTGTAGCAAAGAGCGAGGCTCATTTTAATTTCAAGATTGTCAATTTGTACATTGACAACGGTAGAGAATACTTGTCGAATGAAATGCGTGAGTTCTGCGTTAATAAAGGAATAAGTTATCATTTGACAGTGCCACATACACCTCAGTTGAATGGAGTTTCGGAGCGAATGATAAGAAATGGTGCAAAATTAGACAAAAGTTTTTGGGGTGAAGCTGTGCTAACTGCAACATATCTAATCAACAGAATTCCAAGCAAAGCACTTGGTGATTGTAAAATGACCCCATATGAGCTGTGGCACAATAGAAAGCCCAATTAAAAATTTTTAAGAGTGTTCGGTTCAACCGTGTATGTGCACAACAAAATTAAAAAAGGTAAATTTGATGAAAAATCATTCAAAGCTATCTTGATAGGGTATGAACAAAATGGACTCAAATTGTGGGATGTCATTAAAGGAAAAGTTATTGTTGCAAGAGATTTTGTCGTAGACGAGACTAATATGCTTTATTTTAGAGAAGTAAAATTTGAAACAGATTTCCCGAAAAAGAGTAAGGAAAGAAGTCAACAAAATTCCTGAATGAGAGTAAGGAATCTGATCAGCTTAATTTCCCGAATTATATAATTATATATCCCGAATGAGAGTAAGGATTGTGAAAAAGCTGATGAGCCAGATAATTGTCGTGAAGAAAATAAGGATACTAATATAATTAGTAGAAAAAGTGAGAGGTTAAAGTCTAAGCCGAAGGTGTCTTATAAAGATCATGATAAAAGCTTTAACAAATTTATATTAAATGCCCATATAATGTTTGATGAAGTTCCAAATTCTTTTGATGAAATAAATTTTAGGAATGATAAATCTGATTGGGAGGAGGCAATAAATACAGAGTTAAATGCCCATGAAATTAATAACACCTGGACAATTATAAAGAAGCCAGAAAACAAAAATATTGTAGACAGTAGATGGGTATTTTCCATTAAATATAATGAACTAGGAGTCCCAATAAAATACAAAGCTAGACTGGTTGCAAGAGGATTTACTCAAAAGTACCAAGTAGACTATGAAGAAACATTTGCTCCCGTTGCTAGAATTGCCAGTTTTAGGTTCGTACTATCATTGGCAGTCCAGTTTAATTTGAAAGTCCATCAGATGGATGTTAAAACAGCTTTCCTCAATGGTACATTAAGTGAGGAGATATATATGCGGCCTCCTCAGGGCGTATTATGCGGTGCTGGGCATGTATGCAAACTGAACAAAGCCATTTATGGGCTCAAACAAGCAGCTAGATGCTGGTTTCAAGTATTTGAGCAAGCATTGAAAGAATTCGATTTTGTAAACTCTCCCGTGGATCGTTGCATATATATTCTTGATAGAGGTGACATAAAGAACGAGGGGGAACGTTGTGAGTTGCTGCGGACACCGCAACTCTACAGTTATACCCGATACTAAGTCAGTATGGCTCTCCTCCGGCAGACGCCGCTAATATTTAACGACACGACAAAGAGTGCGTGCGAGAGAGACAGAAAATCAGTCTGAGCGTGACGTCGGGCGCTGCGTAGCCACTGCAAATTGATTTGTTCCTTTTGGCTATAAAAATGATCTGATCTGATCCAGATTCAGCAATCTAATAGATATGGTCATTATCTATGATTCTGCGTTTTTAGTTTTCTCAAATCTGCAATATTGTGGATGCAACAGATTTTCGTCCTTTGTGGGGGCGGAAGGGGGTGGGGCGAAATTTTGAGATATACGTTTTATAGTGAGATCTAACAGGAGTACGGACACTAAATTTGGTTACTCTAGCCTTAATACTCTCTGAGATTTGTGAATATCCCCAGATTTGCATCCTTTGCGGGGGCGGAAGGGGGTGTGGCGAAATTTTGAAACAAACTCGTCTCGGTCCGATATATTAGGAGTGTGGATACCAAATTTGGTTGCTATAGCTTTTATAGTCTCTGAGATCTAGGCGCTAATGTTTTACTCTAAGCAAAGCCGCCTATGCTACGTGTGTGTTAGAGAGAGACAGGGCGAGAAAAATTGAAATTGTTTTCTTGATGCTGGCTATAATAATAATACGATCCAATTCAGATTCTGCAGCATAAAAGATATGGTCATTCTCTACGATTCTGCGTTTTTGGTTTTATCTTATCTTTAAAATTGTGGATGCCACAGATTTTCGCCCTTTGTGGGGGCGGAAGTGGGCGGGGCAAAGTTTTGAAATATTTTTGTAGCAGTGACATATCACAGAAGTCTGGATCCAAAACATCGTTGCTCTAGCTCTTATAGTCTTTGAGCATTAGGCGCTGAAGGGGACGGACAGACGGACAGACGGACAGACGAACAGACGGACAGACAGACATGGCTCAATCGACTCGGCTATTGATGCTGATCAAGAATATATATACTTTATGGGGTCGGAAACGATTCCTTCTGGACGTTACACACATACACTTTTACCACAAATCTAATATACCCCAATACTCATTTTGAGTATCGGGTATAAAAACATATATGTATTATTATATGTTGATGATGTAGTAATAGCGACAAGGGATATGGATAGAATGAATAATTTCAAAAATTATTTAAGCGAAAGATTTAGAATGACTGACTTAAATGAGATAAAACATTTTATCGGTATCAGAGTAGAAATGTTTGAAGACAAAATATATTTGAGTCAAGCTGCATATGTAAAAAGAATTTTAAATAAATTTAACATGGATAGTTGCAATTCAGTCAGTACTCCATTACTAAATAAACTAAATTATGAGTTACTTAACTCAGATGAAGACTGCAATGCTCCATGTCGTAACCTTATTGGCTGTTTAATGTACATAATGCTGTGTACACGACCAGATTTAGCTACCGCTGTAAATATCTTGAGTAGATATAGTAGCAAGAACAATGCTGAGTTATGGCAATGTTTAAAAAGGGTTATTAGATATTTAAAGGGAACTATTGATATGAAGCTTATATTTAAAAAGAATACATCATTTGAAAATACATTAGTTGGCTATGTAGACTCCGATTGGGGTAGTAATGAGATTGATAGAAAAAGTACAACGGGTTATTTGTTTAAAATGTTCGATTCCAATTTAATTTGTTGGAATACAAAAAGACAGAATTCAGTGGCAGCTTCATCAACTGAAGCTGAATATATGGCCCTATTTGAAGCTGTAAGAGAAGCTTTATGGCTAAAGTCTCTTCTAAATAGTATTAATCTTAACTTCGACAGACCCATTCAAATTTATGAAGACAACTGTTAATGTGTATGTGTGTGTGTGTAGGAAGCTGGGTTGCATACGGTACATAAACCGTCTACAGTTTGGTCGTCGCAACTAGAACTTGAACCAGTTGGACTGCGGAGAGGGTATCCTACGGTGCGCAAGTGAGGATCTGAAGACACAGCGACAGCCTCTGTTGATTGCGATGGAAGATGAGTGACAGGCAGCTATGGTACTGTTTCTGATACTGACTTTATTGAACAAATGCATCTCCTTATATAGCTAACAGTGGAATTCTTATTCTATGGGAAGGACCGCACAGGCTCCTTGTGAGTGTATTTTTAGATTGGGTACACTTACTCTGTGCGGGGGTTATATTTCAGTGTATTTACTTAGGTACTTGGCAGCAATAAAATAGATAGTTTATTGCTTGATCCCTTTTGGTGGGTTCGAGTTTACAAGTGCTATTGTCTATTCTTAGTTGCTAATGTATTTTTCGTGTCGTCATATTCAGTTACATGAAATGACATGAACAATTTTATTTATGAGTATTTGTGTATGAGATTGAACTGTATATTCCTAATATTCATTAAATACATGTCTGTGGCTGAACATTCTCCCGGCCGTTGAACTGGTGTTCAACCATCGCTCAAGTCGACCTAAAACCGTCGTGCAGGGGGTATAGGGGGTGATGACATGGCTGGATCGGGATTTGATGGCCTTGGTTTCCATAGTTGATATTTCTCCCGGAAAATGAAGGCAATGATCAATAAAATTAATATTGCTAGGGTTGCGTAAGCAGCGAGTTGATGGTGCTGCACGGTGGTGAGATGGTGTGGCAGCTCCTGATGATTGATGGTTGATAGTTGCTGGCGTAGATCATCAAGTTCTTGAAGAAAGTCTGATGTCTGGTTCTTCAGTTGCCACATTGGTGGCGAGGGTGATGTCTCCGGTGGGCTCACGTCATCAAACCGAGTGTAAGTCGATTTTACTTCGCTGATTGTGGTGCTGAAGGTGCTGATGCTTACTTCAGTATTGCGAGCAGTGCAACCAGGGGACATGGAGAGTAGACCAGTTCCTTCCAGTGTTATGGTTGACGGAACTCCGTTGCATACTGCTTGAAGTTTGGTTGTAGAATGCGTTGCGAAGATCCAATTATTTGGATGCTGAGTTTTTAGCCACACCGTGTCAGCCTTTGTGTGTGTTACCTGACACAGTGTTTCTGTTTTATTGTTAAACAGTTGAAACTCACAGCGATTGTCCACATTGAAGATCGTCTGATGGTCAAAGCAGATGAACTCCTCGTTGTGTACCTTAAGACAACGTCGGAATTCCTCTTGGGTAGTGCCCATGAACTGGTCTCGGTGGATGTTCACCGTTATTATGGTGGTTCTGAGGTCAAATAGACTCCAGCTTGTTGAATCCCAAAACGGAATTGGGATGATGCTGAAAACTTCGAACTGAGCTGTTGAAACCAGTGGTAGCGTCAGTTTGAAGATGACGTGTTTTGCAGTCGGGGTTCCTTCGGCTCGCATGATTCTGTATAGCTGAATCACCTCCTTCGTTGTGACCGGCAGCATTTGATCTTGTGGCAAATGATCCTGTATCTGGTCTAGTTGATCTATTAGTTGCTCGGGAGACACCAGCGTGGAGCTTATTCTCCGATGATGAATACCGATTAGGACATCAGATATGTCGGACTGCATTCGTTGGAGAGTTCTTGTGAGCAGGGTTAATTGTGCTATTAGTCCTAGGTACGCTTGAGTCAGATGATCGCTGTGATATGATCCTCTTTCTCGGTTGATGGTAGCCATATGCTGTTCCAAAATTTTTAGGCGATTATCAGTTGTTACTTTGTCTTTTCTGACTACGTTTATTGTCGCGTCGATAATTGATGTTTGGTTTTGGAGCAGATGTAGTAGAAAGTCTTCATTGGTTTTCACTTTCTCAATTACTTGAGTCATCTCTTCTGCGTATTTTGCGTCGAGAACACCAAAAAGGCTGCTTGCTACGTTTCCTATGATGTCCAGCGGCGATCTGCGTTTTCGAGAGGTTTTCATTAAAACGCTTCCTGCTTGTAGCTCGTTATGCACATGTTGAAAGTGTTGAACTATGGAGTTACATGCCGGAACATTTTTTAATTCCGGGCACATGTATCGTAACTCTGAAATTCCAGCAGACATTAGTTGCATATCCTTCCAATATGGGTCCAAGTCATAGTATACGATCATGGTCCACTCAGACGTTGCTATTCTTGATGTTCCAAGTTTCTCATAGAATATTCCAGGCTTGTTTGCGAATTGTGTTACATTTATTGACTGTGACAATGCTAATGGAAGCATGAGCAACAGCACCACTAATGTTGACGTTAATGTAGCTGAAATTTTTGTTGTTCGCTGTGTGGGTGGCTCATCAATCTCCGTGGTGTCACTGATCATGTTGTGGGAACGTTTGACTGCCACATCTTCTGGAAAGAGCGGCGCTAGACGAGTGATCGGGCGCTTGTATACGCCAGATGCTGTCTTAACGTCAACCACTCGTACGTGGTTGTCCTGTCCAGGATATGTCTTAATGATGCGACCCATTGGCCACTTCATTACAGGAAGGTTGTCTTCCTTAACCAAAACTAATAATCCTTCAGGTACGTTTGGTGAAGCGGTCTTCCATTTATGCCGAGCTTGCAATTCTTGGAGGTATTCTGTAGACCATTGTTTCCAGAATGAATGCTTTAGGCGCGATACCAATTCCCAGCGCTTGACCAATGTTCTTCCTTGATGATCAGTATTGACGTCAGGAGGCGTTGTTAATGGTTCACCAATCAGGAAGTGTCCTGGGGTGAGCGCTGTTGTATCAGTGGGATCATTTGACATTGGAGTGATGGGTCGAGAATTGAGAATTGCTTCAATTTCGATTATTACTGTGTTTAATTCTTCAAATGTCAATGAGGCTGTGTTGGTGGTTGTTATCAACAGCTTTTTTGCTGATTTTACCGCCGCTTCCCAGAGGCCGCCAAACGATGGAGCCCTGGGAGGAATGAATTTAAAATCCACTTGCTTTTTGTTGCAATGATTCGTGATCAGAGCACTTGCCTTTGAGCTGAATATAGAGTCTTCTAATTCTTTAAGCTGATTGTTTGCACCCACAAAGTTCGTTGCATTGTCGCAATGAATAGTTTGGCACTTCCCACGTCTGCTTAAGAATCGACGCAGGGCGGCCAAGAATGCATCTGTGGTCAGGTCGCTTACCAGCTCCAGGTGTACTGCCTTTGTGGAAAAGCAGCAGAACACGGCGATGTACGCCTTATCTGGTCTTTTGCCTCGGATCTTATGGTGGATCGAGATTGGTCCACAGTAGTCGACGCCTGCATTAAGAAACGGGCGTGCTTGTGTGACTCGTTGTGCTGGGAGATTGCCCATGATTTGGTGCATCAGCTTTGGCCTAGCTTTGGTGCATCTAACACAGCTGTGGATGATGCTTCTAGCCATTGTCTTGTCATTGATAATCCAATATTGTTGTCTTGCGATTGCCCTTAATGCTTGAGCACCACAATGCATGTTCTCCTCATGTAGCTCCCGCAAAATCATTTTGACGATTGGGTCATTGTAAGGCAGCAAGACTGGGTGTTTTGCGTTGTATGGAAGTAGAGCTTCTTCAAGTCTACCACCAACTCGGATGAGCTCATCGTCTCCTAGGAAGGGAGATAACGATATGATCGAGCTCTTTTTATCCACAGTCTTATATCGTTGGAACTGTTTTAGCTCCGCTGTAAACTCGACTTGTTGTATGGTTCGCAGGATTATAGTGCGGGCGTGAGTCAGTTCTTCTGCGCAGAGCGTCGTGGTGTTCGCTCTGTTGGTTTTGTAGCAGAAGCGTAACATATATGCCACAATGCGTTGCAGCTTGTGAAACGAGTTGCTATGTCTGCAAGTATATAATTCATCCCTAAGTGCGCTGGGTGTGATTGGCAAGCTTACATGTTTAGCTTTTCTCTCAAGATTGCTGGGTTCTATGTTGGGTGCCTTCGTCCAGTTGTCTCGAGATCCGTGCAGAAATAATGGTCCATATAACCACAGATTGTGATCTGCCAGTCTGCTTGCTGCGATTCCTCTCGACAGGACATCGGCTGGATGACACGTGACGCCATTGTGACTGGTTTGTTAATGCCTGGATTTTGGCTATTCGATTTACCACAAAGGTACGATGTTGATGTTGATGACGATGCGTTTATCCAGGATAACACAACGGTAGAATCACTCCAAAACCATCCTGAAACCGTGTTAATGTCCATGTGCAGATCCTGTCGGACTCGGTTTGTGAGCTCGGCACCGAGGACTGCAGCACAAAGTTCTAACCGTGGTAGCGATTGTTTGGCTGTCGGCGCCACACGTGATTTCGAACAGAGCAGTCTTACTGACACTTGGTTGTTTTTGTATGTAGCGCGTACATATACAGCTGCGCCATATGCTCGTTCTGATGCATCTACAAACGTATGGAGTTCTTGGGTAACTGGAATTTTACCATCGTAGATATGCCGGGGAATTTGCATTTTGTTCAATGTTTGTAAGTCGTCCCGGTATTCTTTCCATTCGATTTGGTGTTGTAATGGTAATTCGTCATCCCAATCCAGTTTGAGCTCCCAAAGTTGTTGCATGAAGATTTTTGCCTTTACTACCACCGGTGCAAAGAGTCCTAGTGGGTCAAAGATTTGGGCCAGTTCGGAACATACCACCCGTTTGGTGATGCGTGTAGCCTGGCTTTTCTGTGTTCGTCTACACAATGTATCCTTCTTCGGCATCCAGATGAGACCCAGAGTTTTCACGCTGTAGTGTCTCTCCTAGTTTTCCATCGGTTACAATATCCTCTTTGGGGATTCCTTGGAGAAGTTGCTCATTGTTGGAGCACCACTTGCGCAATTTGAAACCGGACGGTAGCAATATCTTATTAAGTTCTTGTCGAACATGAATTGCTTCTGGAATCGTGTTTGCTCCAGTTAGACAGTCGTCAACATAGAAATCTGTTTTTAATGTTGTTGATCCTACTGGTAGTCTGTCTTTGTATTGTATTGCCAAATGATCCAGACGTTGCTAGGAACGGAGCAGCTGTTGTTCCATATGTTACTGTTTTCAGGCGATAGTACCTGATCTCTTCGGATGGATTGTTTCTCCAGACTATCATCTGATGGAATTGATCCTCCGGATTCATCCACACTTGCCGGTACATCTTTTCTATGTCCGCTGTGAATACGTACTTATGAATTCGAAATCGTAGCAGAATGGACATAAGTTCGCTCTGAACGGTGAGTCCAGCCTGCAGAATGTCGTTCAAGGATTTCCCGCTTGTTGACTTGCATGATGCATCGAATACTCCCCGAAGCTTTGTGGTGGTGCTCTCAGGTTTGAGTACACAATGATCTGGAATGAAGTAGTGCCTTTTGGGAACTTTTGATGCTGGGACAATCTTCATATGTCCTAGTCGTTCATACTCTTCCATGAAGTCCACATAACTCTTCCAAGTTTCTGTTGAGCTTCGCCGCTCCAGCGCTAGGAATCTTTTTGTTGCGGTTTCCAAAGACTCCCCCAGGGCTGAAGGGTGTTCGGAAAATGGGAGCTTTACAATAAAACGGCCGTCTGAAGCTGTCTGAAGATTTTCTATAAAATGAGCTTCACACCGTGCTTCCACTGGAGTGCGTGGTTTGTCTTCCGTCTCTAGATTGTCCAGAGTCCAGAATCTTTCCATGAGCTCGTTTACTCCCGTGGCACAAATGGGTGAGGAATTGTGGGCAGATTTGACTTTTCCTGCCACAATCCATCCCAGTTTCGTGTTTTGTAGCAGCGGGCCTCCTGTCCTTAGCTGCTGTTGATCTGGTAGCAGCAGCGAGTAGTAATGCTCGGCTCCGATTAGCATGTCGATTTTGCCTGGCTTATGGAAGTTTGGATCTGCCAGTGAGATCTTGCTTGGTATGTTTAAGCTATCTGAATCGAGTGCCTGAGCGGGTTGATCAGCTATTATCTGTGGTAATACGAAAGCTTCAATTCTTTGCGTAAAACCATTGTGAAGGGATTTCATGAGCACATTTACTCGTGCTCTGCTGGTCTTTGATTGACCTCCAATTCCTTCGATCCGTAATGTTGTGTAACATTGATGCCATTCGTTCAGAGATCAAGTTTATCTGTGATCCTGAATCTAGCAGTGCTCTGAAATTAGCAACCTGCCCGTTGTTGGCTTCTACTGCCACCTTTGCTGTGGCCAAAAGATTGTAACTATTGTTACTTGCTGCACCAACCGTCGGGCCTCTTGATTCTGTAGCTGCGCCTGATGCTGTTTCCAAATGTAGCATCGTGTTGTGCTTCTTGTCACACTTGAAGCAGTTTCGACCAGGGCATGCGTTTGTTTTGTGATTTGTTCTAAAACAATTAACGCACATTTTTTGTTTTTGTACCCAATTTAGTCGTTCTGATGGAGATTTGGAGCGAAATTCTTCGCATCCGTAGAGCCAATGGCTTGCTTTTTTTGCAGAATGTGCATAAGGGTGCTCGAGTTCTCCCTGTGTTTGCTGATGCACATGTCGTGCCTTTTGGCTCTCTCCTTGATGCTGGTGGCTTCTTACTGGTTCCTAGAACCCGAATTCTTTGCTCCAAGAACTGAAGCATCGTATCCAGCGCCTGAATGTTCTTTGAGCTTCCCAATGATTGCTCATACAAGGCTTTATTTGTTACATCCAGTTTGTTTCTGATAATGGCAATCAATATCGGATCCCATGTAGATATGCCCAATCCCTTTAGTGATGCAAGGGATTCTATGGTTGTTATATATAATTCTTTTAATGACTTTGGATCGTCATTAATTGTTTGGTGATTGAGGAAGCGGTTCAGTACCGTGTTCGAAACATCTCTGGGATTGTTGTATGCGTCAACTAGTATTTCCCAAGCGGCTTCATAATTTTCTTCCTTTAGATCGATATGTCGAATCAATCTTTCTGCCTCGCCGGTAACGGTGGTTTTAAGATACCACATCTTTTTCACCGTAGGCATGTTGGTCTCATGCACCATGCATGAGAACAGATCGAAGAACTGGGTCCATTTTAATAGATCCCCATCAAACTTTGGGATGCTGATGCGTGGAAGATGCACGTTATCCGTGTTTGGTGTGGCTGATTTTGTCAATGCTCTTTGGACCTTACTTTCCAGTGTTAGGTAGGATTCCATGTCATACCCTCCTTCCACTGGGTCCTCATATTCATCATGAATTGTGAAGTGGACTTCCTGTGCTTGAGTCCATAGTGATTTTATCAAATCATTTGATGTGCGTCCATCCGCCTCTGAAAGTTGTTCCAGATTGCGTTTAACGGACTCTACTATGGCCTTTTGTCGGCGACATAGTGAAAGCAGTTTGCTGTAATCCTTTGAGGGCTGCTGGATCAGACCGCTTTCTTTGGGATCTACTGGAGGATTCTCATGCTTTTCTTTAAAGACGATTTGACGTTCCCCACGAGCACTAGTAGTCTGTGATAGCTTATCCAGGCATTCGGTAAAGATCGTAATGTGTTGCTTACAGGTTGTACGTACGTCTTCACGGAATTTTACGTATTCATCTGTTTTGTCTGTATCGCGAAGTTTGGAGTCGTTTTTGTTGAAGCGATTCCACGCATTTTCGAGTGCTGATATTTTGGCTTGAAAATAAGAGGCCGTTTGCTTTCGTTCTTGGGGATCTTTTTTAAAGTTCCGAATGCACCTCGATATTTCCTCACCAATCTCTTGTTGCACATTCATTGCCATTGTAGCGGCAGCTTCTGCCTCCATATGTGTATCCATTCTATCTGTTTGTACTTATTACTTTTTGACCCGTTGGGAGTGTTTTATTTGCTTTGCAGCTGGATACGCTCCGAATCGCAACCGTTGTTGGTCAGAAAGGTAATAGTACAGGTGATGTGTTGGATGGAGGGATTTGTGCTGTTTCCAATCTATGGAACGCACGAAAAACAAAATTGATTGCCTCGGTGGTAATCGAATTCTATAGCTGTTTTTCTGTTGGCTGATAACCTGAATATGTCAGATTTGCCAAAGTGATACTTATTGGTAGGAGATGCTACCGTAAGTGTATGGCCTGATGCCAAATTTTTATTGAAGATGTCCTGATGACTGCTTCAATCTGATGTCCAGATCGAATCCTTTCACTGTAGCTTGTTATACAGTTTGAAAGGATGACCAAGGTCGGGGGTCACCAAATGTTAATGTGTATGTGTGTGTGTAGGAAGCTGGGTTGCATACGGTACATAAACCGTCTACAGTTTGGTCGTCGCAACTAGAACTTGAACCAGTTGGACTGCGGAGAGGGTATCCTACGGTGCGCAAGTGAGGATCTGAAGACACAGCGACAGCCTCTGTTGATTGCGATGGAAGATGAGTGACAGGCAGCTATGGTATGTTTCTGATACTGACTGTATTGAACAAATGCATTTCCTTATATAGCTAACAGTGGAATTCTTATTCTATGGGAAGGACCGCACAGGCTCCTTGTGAGTGTATTTTTAGATTGGGTACACTTACTCTGTGCGGGGGTTATATTTCAGTGTATTTACTTAGGTACTTGGCAGCAATAAAATAGATAGTTTATTGCTTGATCCCTTTTGGTGGGTTCGAGTTTACAAGTGCTATTGTCTATTCTTAGTTGCTTATGTATTTTTCGTGTCGTCATATTCAGTTACATGAAATGACATGAACAATTTTATTTATGAGTATTTGTGTATGAGATTGAACTGTATATTCCTAATATTCATTAAATACATGTCTGTGGCTGAACAACAACCAAGGCTGTATTAGCATTGCAAATAATCCCTCATGTCATAAAAGAGCAAAGCATATTGATATAAAATATCATTTTTCAAGAGAACAGATAGAAACTAATGAGGTTTCTCTTGAGTATATTAATATAGACAACCAACTTGCTGACATCTTCACGAAGCCACTACCTGATGGAAGATTTGCGGAACTGCGGAACATATTAGGACTACTACAAGAAGAATGATTCCAATTTAATGAAAACATGAACATGAAGCTTTATTAACGAATTTATTACATTAATTCATATTTAATTTCTTTTTTGATTTGAACCAAAAGAACCAATGAATTGTTAAAGTAATTTAATTTTATGTTAATCTAATTTTAAAGTGATCTGATCGGGTTTTTCTGGGTTTTCCCCGTATCCTTAGAGCAAATGCTAGATCACATAACACTTCCCAGAATGCACACCAACCACATTAGAATAACAATTGAATGTTACCTTTTTGATTTAATGATGAAAACTTTTTTTTATATTTTTTATTTTTATGATTTTGATAATTAATGTTATTTTTGAGGGGGGCGTGTTGGAATACGCCTATTCCCACATTGAAATAATAATATTAAATAATATTATCGATATGTTAGGTATTATTATTATGAGTTAGTCTGGTCACACTTGAAGTGTCGACTCTCTCTCTTCTTTTGTGATCTCAAGTGTGTGGACCGGTGTTGCAGCAAAAAGTAATCAAGAAATACATAAATAATCTTTAAAGAAAAACATAACTTGGTACTGTCTTCCGTTTACTAATTGTCATAGCAAGTCTACCAATAGGTTATGGGGCCAGTCCACGCCAATTTAAATAAATTAAATTAATAACAAATAGTTGTGAAATTAGTTCCGCGTGCGTTCTTGTGTAGTTTTTTTTTGTAGTGTGTGTGTGTATAATAGAAAATGGAAAGAAATAAGCAACATATTAAGCCTTTTTGTTGCGAGAAATATTCTATATGGAAATTTAGAATCAGAGCTTTGTTTGCTGAATTAGAGGTGCTCCAAGTAGTCGATAACATAATGCCTAACGAAGTAGATGATAATTGGAAAAAGGCAGAGCGATGTGCGAAGAGCATTTTAATTCAATATTTAGGCGACGCATTTCTAAACTTCGCGGCAGGCGACATTTCGGCACGTGATATTCTGAAGAATTTAGACGCCATATATGAGCGTAGAAGCCTTGCGTCGCAATTAGCTGCACGTAAACGTTTAATAACACTCAAACTCTCAAGTGAAATGACACTTTCGAGTCATTTTGTTATTTTTGATGAAACAGTGAGTGAGTTGTTAGGGGCGCGCGCTAAAATGGATGAGATGGACAAAGTGGCACATTTGCTGCAGACTCTACCTTCAACCTATAATGGTGTCATCACGGCAATCGAAACTTTGTCAGATGAAACTCTATCATTAGCGTTTGTAAAAAATAAATTGTTCGACTACGAGACCAAATTAAGAAATGAAAGTACTGATACAAGTAGTAAAGTCATGAAGGCAGTTGTAAGAAATAATAACAATTTTAATAATCGTAAAACGTTTGGATCTAGAAACACACGGCAAAAGATATTATTTAAGGGAAAAGCTAGAAGTAATATTAAATGCCATCACTGTGGCAAAGAAGGGCACATGAAAAAAGACTGTTACCAGTTTATAAGGTTAAATCAAAACAAAGAAAATTATAAACATAATAAACAAGCTCAGCTTGCAGCATCGGGCCACGGGTTCGCATTTATGATGCGGAAAATGAAAAAGAGTGATCAAATAAATAATGAACTCGGTTTTATACTCGATTCTGGTGCAACGGATCATTTGATCAATGATGACTCGCTGTACGCCGATTGCATCGAATTGGAGCAGCCAATTAAAATCGCTGTGGCAAAAGAAGGCGAGTTTTTATATGCCACTAAGCGTGGAATTGTGCGGCTGCACAATGGACACAATATCACACTGGAGGATGTGCTCTACTGCAAGGAGGCAGCAGGAAACCTCATGTCTGTCAAGCGTCTGCAACATATGCGTCTCCATATCAAACGAGGGGGAACGTTGTGAGTTGCTGCGGACACCGCAACTCTACAGTTATACCCGATACTAAATCAGTATGGCTCTCCTCCGGCAGACGCCGCTAATATTAAACGACACGACAAAGAGTGCGTGCGAGAGAGACAGAAAATCAGTCTGAGCGTGACGTCGGGCGCTGCGTAGCCAGTGCAAATTGATTTCTTGCTTTTGGCTACAAAAATGATCCGATCTGATCCAGATTCAGCAAGCTGATAGATATGGTCGCATTCTATGATTCTGCGTTTTTAGGTTTCTCGAATCTGCAATATTGTGCATGCAACAGATTTTCGTCCTTTGTGTGGGCGGTAGGGGGTAGGGCGAAAATCTGAGATATACGTTTTAAAGTGAGATCTAACAAAAGTGCGGATACCAAATTTGGTTACTCTAGCCTTAATAGTCTCTGAGATTTGTGGATGCCCCAGATTTTAGTCCTTTGCGGGGGCGGAAGGGGGTGTGGCGAAATTTGGACACGAAACGGTCCGATATCACAGGAGTGTGGATACCAAATTTGGTTGCTCTGGCTCTTATAGGTTCTGAGATCCTTGAACTCATATTTTGCAATTGGCAAAACCGACCATGAAACCTGTGTGTTAGAGTGAGACAGAGCGAGAAATAGTGAAATTGTTTTCGTGATTCTGGCTGTAATAATTATACGATCTGGTTCAGATTTTGCACTCTAGAAGACATAGGTATCTTCTACGATTCTGCGTTTTTAGTTTTCTCGTATCGTCGAAATTGTGGATGCCACAGATTTTCGCCCTTTGTGGGGGCGGAAGTGGGCGGTGCAAAGTTTTGAAATATTTTTGGAGCAGTGACATATCACAGAAGTCTAGATCCAAAACATCGTTGCTCTACCTCTTATAGTCTTTGAGCATTAGGCGCTGAAGGGGACGGACAGACGGACAGACGGACGGACGGACAGACAGACAGGGCTCAATCGACTCGGCTATTGAAGCTGATCAAAAATATATATACTTTATAGGGTCGGAAACGATTCCTTCTGGACGTTACACACATCCACTTTTACCACATATCTAATATACCCCAATACTCATTTTGAGTATCGGGTATAAAAATGGAGTAAATGTTGTTAAACATACAGGTATGTTGGATATACCTGTAGTCAAATTCCAAGCATACAGTGTAGATGCTAGGAACAAAAATAATTATCGATTATGGCATGAGAGGTTGGGGCATATAAGCAATGCAAAATTGCTTGAAATAAAGAATAATAATTTATTTAATGACAGTAATCTTCTTGTTAATTTAAAAATATCAAATGAAGTTTGTGAGTCATGTTTAAATGGGAAACAGGCTAGGTTGCCATTTAAGCAATCTAAAGATAAAAGTTATATAAAACGACCCTTGTTTGTAATACATTCAGATGTATGTGGCCCCATTAAACCAGTTACACTAGACGATAAAAATTATTTTGTGATCTTCGTAGATCAATTTACACATTATTGTGTAACCTATTTGTTAAAATATAAATCAGATGTATTCAATGTATTTAAAGATTTTGTAGCAAAGAGCGAGGCTCATTTTAATTTCAAGATTGTCAATTTGTACATTGACAACGGTAGAGAATACTTGTCGAATGAAATGCGTGAGTTCTGCGTTAATAAAGGAATAAGTTATCATTTGACAGTGCCACATACACCTCAGTTGAATGGTGTTTCGGAGCGAATGATAAGAACCATTACAGAGAAAGCTCGTGCTATGGTAAATGGTGCAAAATTAGACAAAAGTTTTTGGGGTGAAGCTGTGCTAACTGCAACATATCTAATCAACAGAATTCCAAGCAAAGCACTTGGTGATTGTAAAATGACCCCATATGAGCTGTGGCACAATAGAAAGCCCAATTTAAAATTTTTAAGAGTGTTCGGTTCAACCGTGTATGTGCACAACAAAATTAAAAAAATAAATTTGATGAAAAATCATTCAAAGCTATCTTGTTAGGGTATGAACAAAATGGACTCAAATTGTGGGATGTCATTAAAGGAAAAGTTATTGTTGCAAGAGATGTTGTCGTAGACGAGACTAATATGCTTTATTCTAGAAACAGATTTCCCGAAAGAGAGTAAGGAAAGAAGTCAACAAGAATTCCTGAATGAGAGTAAGGAATCTGATCAGCTTAATTTCCCGAATTATATAATTATATATCCCGAATGAGAGTAAGGATTGTGAAAAAGCTGATCAGCCAGATAATTGTCGTGAAGAAAATAAGGATACTAATATAATTAGTAGAAAAAGTGAGAGGTTAAAGTCTAAGCCGAAGGTGTCTTATAAAGATCATGATAAAAGCTTTAACAAATTTATATTAAATGCCCATATAATGTTTGATGAAGTTCCAAATTCTTTTGATGAAATAAATTTTAGGAATGATAAATCTGATTGGGAGGAGGCAATAAATACAGAGTTAAATGCCCATGAAATTAATAACACCTGGACAATTATAAAGAAGCCAGAAAACAAAAATATTGTAGACAGTAGATGGGTATTTTCCATTAAATATAATGAACTAGGAGTCCCAATAAAATACAAAGCTAGACTGGTTGCAAGAGGATTTACTCAAAAGTACCAAGTAGACTATGAAGAAACATTTGCTGCCGTTGCTAGAATTGCCAGTTTTAGGTTCGTACTATCATTGGCAGTCCAGTTTAATTTGAAAGTCCATCAGATGGATGTTAAAACAGCTTTGCTCAATGGTACATTAAGTGAGGAGATATATATGCGGCCTCTTCAGGGCGTATTATGCGGTGCTGGGCATGTAAGTTAACGTACCCAATTCCATTGAGCTCTTATACGAGTTGTAAACAATCTTTGGTTTTCCAAAACGAAAACAATTTCAATCTTGGGCCTCCGCCTAATTGATTTCTAAGATGTACAATCTCAAGCGCCCCCGCCGCAATCCCAATCTTTGACACTCGCCTAAATGGAAAACCAATGTTTGCCCACACCCGGCTTCTCATAAACAATCTCACTCCCGGCTTTCTGCAGATCCTGCACTTTAGGCCTTTTACAGTTCTCTCTTTGGTTGACGAAATCCAATACTCGGGATGGCGAAATCAATTGAAATGTTTATAGAAAAACGATTCCCGAAAGGGATCAACGATGCAAAGATCAGAAAGTTCAAATCAGTCTTGATCCAGCAGCGACACCGCAAAGTCTAGCTAAATATTAAGATCGCGCAATCCCTTGGCCCGGAATTCCTTTGTGACCCTCTACTTAAATCTATATCAGTGAAGTTCGAAGTAAAATAAAAACTTTTTAAAAACACAATCCGCTACCGCAGTTGTTTAATTGGCGCCCAACGTGTGGCGACGTTGTATAAAAAACACCGAATGATAAAAGTGTTGCGTCGTGCCGAAACCCGAAGGACAATTAATTAATGGAATAAATCCTTCAAATTTAAAAACGCGGAGTGACTGTGTGATATAAGATAAAAAAAAGTGAGATAAAAAGGAAACAAACCGGAGCTTAGGGAGTGCAAAAATAAATACAAATACAAATACAAATACAAATACAAATACAAATACAAATACAAATAAAATTCAAAATACAAATAAAACAAAAAGCTAATCAAGGCAATTCGTAAATACAAAAAAAACCAAAGAAACCCAAAGTTTTTAAAAAACAAAACCAACAAAACCGACAAAACCAAAATACAAAGAAAGTGAAACGATCAGCGAAGCCAAAGAAGGAAGACCCCCAGAAGACCCAGTCAAACAAATTCAGTCAAAGAAATTTAAGAAGGAAGACCCGTTCGAAGACCTGTCAGACAAATCAAGAAGGAAGAACCGTTCGAAGATCTGCCAAACTAAGAAGGACGACCCCTACCGGATATTTCGTGAGCAAGAGTTGCATTAATAAATATATAAGTTCAATTAGGTTATATAAGATTATAAAAACTAACATATAAGAAAAATTAAAAGTGGATCAGCTAACTTTAGATTTTGAAAAACTAAAAATGATTAACTCTCAAGCAAGGACCGATCTCACAGCAGATCTGGTCAAACAATTGATAGCACTTCAAATTTCACAAGTACAAGAGCAAATTGTAAATTTAAAACAACAAATAGAAACTAAATCCGATCAGGTATCAGATTATCAGGCAGAAACAATAGACGAATCGATACAAATCCGGAACCGACAGAACAGCAATCAATTCAGGGGAAATAATAACAATAGAAATTATCGGGAGAATACTAACGGTTATTATAGGAGAAATAATAACAATTATAGCCAAGCCCAGCATTTTAGGGCAAACGTAGTACCGAATAATCAGTCTAACGACAATCAAGCGCAGAAACGAAAGCTAAACGAAATGTCGGAACAACCGGCTAATAAAGCAATGAGGATAAATAACATTGAGGAGGATAATTTTTTAGATCAGCCCCCGAAGTAGGTCTGCCCTACCTAAAAAGAGTAGACAAAAAATAAACAGAGAATTAAAAGTTTTGATAGATACGGGAGCAACTTCCTGTTATATAAAAAAAGGAATTTACGACAATAAAAAAGAATTACCAATTTATAAGAAAGTTGCTACAGTGAATGGGTTTTCAATAATTAAATATTTCCATAATATAACAATTTTCAACACAAAGCAAGTGTTTTATGAAATAGATGGAATGGAGGCAGATTTACTAATAGGATTTAACCTATTAAAGAAAATCGGAGCGGTTATTAATACAGGAAAGGGGACTTTAAGTTATAAAGACAATGAGGAGAAACTAATATATGACGAGGTCCTTTCTTTAAACAAATTAACCTTTATAGAAGGAAAAACCATCCTTCCGTTGAAGGAATATATAATAAAAAAATATTTTGAAGAAGAAAAAGAAATAAAAAGCGATTCAGTAAAGGTAGAAGGAAGTTTATATAGCTTGGGATCAAAAAATCCTGAGCACGCCGACGAAGAATTATCCGTCAATAGTTTGGGATTCAAATATCCTGAACCCGCCGTCGTTGAATTATCCGACATCCAAAGTTTTAATAGTTTGGGATTAAAATATCCTGAGCACGCCGTCGTTGAATTATCCGACACTAAAAGTTCGAATAGTTTGGGATTAAAGAATCCTGAACACGCCGTCGTTGAATTATCCGACAATGAACAATTTAAAAGTTTGGGATGCAAAAATCCTGAACGCGCCGTCGTAGAAATATCCGACATTCAAAATTATGCAAATTCTGAATTGAAAAAAATGAAATTGTATAACACAATAACCTACAAAGAGGACAATTTAGAAAATCTCAGAGAGAAAATGGTATCTATCATCGAAGAAGACCATGCCAATATAAATTTACAGATACCGTTCAGAACGGATATAAAAGGAGAGATTAACACTGAACATGATAGACCGGTATATGGCAAGCAGTATCCATATGCTTATTCGGTTAACGATTTCGTTAATAACGAAATAAGTAAAATGTTAGATCAAGGTATAATCAGACCTAGTAAAAGCCCATATAATTCACCGGTAATAGTAGTACCAAAGAAGGGAGTAAATGAGGACGGAACTCCTAAGCATAGATTAGTAATAGACTTTAAGAAACTTAATGAAAACACTATACCGGATAGATACCCTATGCAAGATCCTTCAGTAATCCTTGCCAATTTAGGTAAAGCGAAATATTTCTCGGCCATTGATTTAGAGTCAGGTTTCTATCAGATTTTAATGAGGGAATCAGATATTGAAAAAACATCTTTTTCCATAAATAACGGCAAATATGAATTTCTAAGAATGCCTATGGGATTGACGAACGCTCCCAGAATTTTCCAAAGGGCAATGGACGATATACTTAGAGAACAAGTTGGGAAAACTTGTCACGTCTATATGGACGATATAATAATATTTTCAAAAACTATAGAACAACATTATAAAGATCTAATTCATATAATTCAGATATTGCAAAACGCTAACATGAAAATTTCACTAGAAAAGTCTAAATTCTTTCAATTAGAAACCAAATTTCTGGGATACATTGTTTCCCAAAATATCATTAAAACAGATCCAGACAAAATCTCCACAATACAAAACTATCCAATTCCTAAAAATATCAGAGAGCTACGTAGCTTCTTAGGACTAACGGGGTATTACAGAAAATTTGTCCGAAATTATGCCACAATTGCCAAACCTTTAACAAAATATCTGAGCGGAGTAAATGGGAAACTTTCACGAAGGGCATCCAAGAAAACATTAATACAGCTGGATGAACCAGCAATTGGAGCATTTAATAATTTAAAGGACAGTTTAATAGCACATATTGAATTAGTACAACCAGATTACAATAAAAAATTCACATTAACCACAGATGCATCGGACATAGCAATAGGTGCAGTTTTGTCGAAAGATGGGAATCCCATAACATTTATTTCTAAAACTTTAAGTAAAACCGAGCAATTATATGCTACTAATAAAAAAGAATTATTAGCTATTGTATGGGCATTAAAAAATTTGCGAAATTATTTATACGGAGTGAGTGGAATTGAAATACATACAGATCACCAACCTTTGTCCTTTGCAATGTCGCAAAAAAATCCAAATGTTGAAATGAAACGTTGGTATTACTTCATAGAAAGTTTCACACCAAAAATCATTTATAAGCCAGGCTCAACTAACGTAGTAGCGGACGCGTTATCTCGGATTAAAATAAATCATATGACAGATAGTGATGTCGACCAGACAGAATCAGAATCAGACATAAATACTCAGCATTCAGCAGAGAGTAGTTTTGAAAACGTCATTCAAGAGACTAGCAAGCCTCTAAACCAATTTAAACAGCAGCTACTATTAGCGCAAGGGAGATTCACAGTTCATGAGTTAGTAAGAGTTTATGAAAATACCCGACATATTATTGAATTTGATACGGTTGACAATCTGCTAATCATTTTAAAAGAATTTATTCAGCCTCACTTAACCACAGGAATACACTGCACTTTAGAAGATTTATACCTTATCCAAAATAAGCTAAAGGAAAACTTCATAAATAAATTTCTCTTCACGAGAAAGTTCCTCCAAGATGTAGTAAATTCAGAAGATAAAGCTATAATTATAGAAGAAACACATTGCAGAGCCCATAGAGGACTAGACGAAAATTACAAACAAATAACTAAGCTGTATTATTGGCCAAACCTGCACAAAAAATTAAAAGAATATATAAAAAATTGTGAGATCTGTAACAAAAACAAATATCAGAGACACCCTGTAAAAATTCCAATTGGGGAAGCTCCCATTCCAGCAAAAGAAGGAGATCAATTACACTTAGACATATACTATGCCCAAAACCTAACATTCATAACTTGTATAGATTCTTATTCTAAATACTTGGTGGTCAAGGAAATTCAAAGTAAATTAAACATTGAAAATAAGGTAATGGAAATTTTGCAACACTTTCCGTTAGCAACATCATTAATGACTGACAACGAACCAAGCTTTACTTCAGCACAATTTAGATCATTCATACAAAGAAGTAACTTAACTATTTATTATGCTGATCCCAGACACAGCACCTCAAATGGTCAGGTAGAAAGGGTACATTCCACACTAACAGAAATAGCGCGGTGCATCAAGGATGAACTAAATCTAACAGATTATTCAGAAATAATAATAAGGGCGGCACTGAAATATAACCTGACGATACATTCAACGACCAATCAAATGCCATATGACATATTGTATAACAAAATAGAACACAAACATAATCCAATATTACTTAAGGAAGCTCAGACCAAAATGCTTAAGCTACATAACAAAGATAGAAGAGAAAAAGATTATAAAATAGGAGAAGTAGTCTATGAAAAGAAATTCGGGGAAAGAAATAAACTTCAATCCCGATACAAAAAGCAGGTAGTTAAGGAAAATCGACCGAATAAAATTATAATCAACAATAGAAACAGAATTATACATAAAGATAACATCAAATATTAAATATTTTTTCCAGAAAATGTATGCGAATATACTAATACTGACTTTTGTTATATTGACGACTTCGGAAGTAATTGACTATACGCATAGTGACTATCTATTGCTCAAAGACGACAGAGACGTTTACACTTATGAAACATACGCTGAACTTTTCCATATTACTAATTTGAGTTTTTATAGAGAGATAATTGATAAAGAATCCAAATATGTCAACAAATCAATTAATTCAGACGATGAGTGGGAAATATCAATGGACTTAAGTCTATTAAAATTAATGATTTCAGAATTAGTTCCAAAACGGAAAGAAAGGGGAATAAATGAATTAGGTACCATTTGGAAATGGATAGCAGGCAGCCCTGATCATGACGAATTTTTGAAAATACAAAATAAAGTAAATGAATTAACTGAAAATAATAATAAACAATTTGTAATAAATTCCAAATTTTTCAAAGAAATTGAATTGCTATCAAATTCATTAAAAAATGTCATCTTCAATGAAGAAACGATACTGAGAAAGCATCGTTTAAAATTAATAACTTTTGACCTACTAAATTTAGTTGATACCATAACCCTCTTAAAAGTAAACATTTTCAATACAAAAATTTTAAATAAAAACGAAATAGAGGACATTTATAAGCATGAAAAACATAATGTTGAACTGTCTGATCTGTTGGACATTGCAACGGTTAAAATAATTCGAAATGCAGATTTAATAATCATTTACATAAAATATCCTCAAATTAAAGATATTTGCAAGTTTTACCATGCAAGAGCCATCTCACAAAATGATGGAATGTTAGTTATAAGTGAAAAAGTTTGTGAATGTAAGGAGAAATACTATTTAATGAATAATTTTAAAAGTGAAACTTTTAACAATTACGCACAAATAAATTTAAAGAGTACCTGTTTCACCAATTTACTTAATGGCTTTAAAGCCAACTGCACTAAAAAAAGGGGAAAAAACAAAGAAATAGACATCATTCAGGATGGTGCCATATTAGTTTCAGGCAAAAATATCGTAGACAATACTACTTTGTTAGGATCGTATCTCCTTATATTCAACAACACAATTGTAATAAATAATATAACCCACATAAATGATAAGGGTAAAATTCTAAAATATATATCGCATCATAGATATAGCGATTTTGAATTAGTTGATTATATACAATCGAATGATAAGCAATTTTCTTTTGATAATGTTAATATTTTAAATCCCCTTATAACATTAGGTAATACGGCCTTACCATTAACAACATTATTTTTAATCATTTTGATATTGTTAATGTTATTTTACTTCGGCTATAAATTAACCAAATTTGTACTTATTAAATCAATAAGAATACCGTCAGAAGAAATAGTGGAAAGCAACATTCAAATACTGTCAGAAGAAATTAGAGCTCTATCAGAACTTCAAAATGTATCGGGACGAAACATTTAAGAATGGGGGGAGTTAACGTACCCAATTCCATTGAGCTCTTATACGAGTTGTAAACAATCTTTGGTTTTCCAAAACGAAAACAATTTCAATCTTGGGCCTCCGCCTAATTGATTTCTAAGATGTACAATCTCAAGCGCCCCCGCCGCAATCCCAATCTTTGACACTCGCCTAAATGGAAAACCAATGTTTGCCCACACCCGGCTTCTCATAAACAATCTCACTCCCGGCTTTCTGCAGATCCTGCACTTTAGGCCTTTTACAGTTCTCTCTTTGGTTGACGAAATCCAATACTCGGGATGGCGAAATCAATTGAAATGTTTATAGAAAAACGATTCCCGAAAGGGATCAACGATGCAAAGATCAGAAAGTTCAAATCAGTCTTGATCCAGCAGCGACACCGCAAAGTCTAGCTAAATATTAAGATCGCGCAATCCCTTGGCCCGGAATTCCTTTGTGACCCTCTACTTAAATCTATATCAGTGAAGTTCGAAGTAAAATAAAAACTTTTTAAAAACACAATCCGCTACCGCAGTTGTTTAATTTGTATGCAAACTGAACAAAGCCATTTATGGGCTCAAACAAGCAGCTAGATGCTGGTTTCAAGTATTTGAGCAAGCATTGAAAGAATTCGATTTTGTAAACTCTCCCGTGGATCGTTGCATATATATTCTTGATAGAGGTGACATAAAGAAAAACATATATGTATTATTATATGTTGATGATGTAGTAATAGCGACAAGGGATATGGATAGAATGAATAATTCAAAAATTATTTAAGCGAAAGATTTAGAATGACTGACTTAAATGAGATAAAACATTTTATCGGTATCAGAGTAGAAATGTTTGAAGACAAAATATATTTGAGTCAAGCTGCATATGTAAAAAGAATTTTAAATAAATTTAACATGGATAGTTGCAATTCAGTCAGTACTCCATTACTAAATAAACTAAATTATGAGTTACTTAACTCAGATGAAGACTGCAATGCTCCATGTCGTAACCTTATTGGCTGTTTAATGTACATAATGCTGTGTACACGACCAGATTTAGCTACCGCTGTAAATATCTTGAGTAGATATAGTAGCAAGAACAATGCTGAGTTATGGCAATGTTTAAAAAGGGTTATTAGATATTTAAAGGGAACTATTGATATGAAGCTTATATTTAAAAAGAATACATCATTTGAAAATACATTAGTTGGCTATGTAGACTCCGATTGGGGTAGTAATGAGATTGATAGAAAAAGTACAACGGGTTATTTGTTTAAAATGTTCGATTCCAATTTAATTTGTTGGAATACAAAAAGACAGAATTCAGTGGCAGCTTCATCAACTGAAGCTGAATATATGGCCCTATTTGAAGCTGTAAGAGAAGCTTTATGGCTAAAGTCTCTTCTAAAAAGTATTAATCTTAAACTCGACAGACCCATTAAAATTTATGAAGACAACCAAGGCTGTATTAGCATTGCAAATAATCCCTCATGTCATAAAAGAGCAAAGCATATTGATATAAAATATCATTTTTCAAGAGAACAGATAGAAACTAATGAGATTTCTCTTGAGTATATTAATACAGACAACCAACTTGCTGACATCTTCACGAAGCCACTACCTGCTGGAAGATTTGCGGAACTGCGGAACAAATTAGGACAACTACAAGAAGAATGATTCCAATTTAATGAAAACATGAACATGAAGCTTTATTAACGAATTTATTACATTAATTCATATTTAATTTTTTTTTTTGATTTGAACCAAAAGAACCAATGAATTGTTAAAGTAATTTAATTTTATGTTAATCTAATTTTAAAGTGATCTGATCGGGTTTTTCTGGGTTTTCCCCGTATCCTTAGAGCAAATGATAGATCACATAACACTTCCCAGAATGCACACCAACCACATTAGAATAACAATTGAATGTTACCTTTCTGATTTAATGATGAAAACTTTTTTATATTTTTTTATTTTTATGATTTTGATAATTAATGTTATTTTTGAGGGGGGCGTGTTGGAATACGCCTATTCCCACATTCAAATAATAACATTAAATAATATTATCGATATGTTAGGTATTATTATTATGAGTTAGTCTGGTCACACTTGAAGTGTCGACGCTCTCTCTTCTTTTGTGATCTCAAGTGTGTGGACCGGTGTTGCAGCAAAAAGTAATCAAGAAATACATAAATAATCTTTAAAGAAAAACATAACTTGGTACTGTCTTCCGTTTACTAATTGTCATAGCCAGTCTACCAATAGAGTGCTTCAATTTTGAAACTGCTTGCCATCGATTTCCTAGCGTCTTTGGTAGCTGGGATGGCTCACTGTCAGCGTGTGCTGTTAACGGCTCTCCTATCAGAAAATGCCCTGGCGTTAATGCTGTTACGTCGTTTGGGTTGTCAGATATTGGTGTTAATGGTCGAGAGTTTAGTATGGCCTCTATTTCGACTACAACCGTTTCTAACTCCTCTTAGGTTAAATTTGACGTCATCACATTTTTAAGAGGAGATGTTTGGCAGATTTTACTTCAGCTTCCCATAAACCGCCGAAGTGTGGTGCGCGAGGAGGTATAAATTTAAACTGTAGCCCTTTGTTGTTGCACTCTCGTACAATGTGTTCCTTTGCCTTTTCCGAGAATATGGCTTCTTCTAACTCTTGAAGTTTGTTCCTGGCTCTTACGAAATTCGTAGCATTGTCGCAATGGAGCAATTGACATTTTCCTCGACGAGAGATGAACCGCCGAAGTGCCGCTAAAAATGCTTCTGTGGTGAGATCACTGACCAGCTCTAGCTGTACTGCTTTAGTCGCGAAACAACAAAATATAGCTATGTATGCTGTATTAGGCTTCTTTCCTCGAATTTTATAGTAGATTTTGAATGGTCCACAGTACTCAACACCAGAATTGAGGAATGGCCGTGCTTGGGTGACTCGAAGACTCTAGTAGTTTGGGCTTGGCTCTAGTGCATTTCCCGCAGTTCTGCACAATACTTCTGGCCATGTTTTTCCTTTGAGTATCCAGTACTGTTGTCGTGATGTTGTCAGCAACAGCTCCAGGGTGAACTTCTATTATCCTTCCCAGTTTCCACTCGTTGGGTGGCAGTCGGTCATCCTTGACAATTGCTAGACCGCTGACTTGTAGATTGTCGGTTTCATGTCGCCACTTTGGACGGGCTTGAAGATATGATAGCCAATCCGAACTCCAACGCTTCCAAAATTGCCGGATCATTTTCTGTCCTTCCAGAAATTGGACTGTGAGTGGAACATCCCTTGTTACATCCGGCGGAGCTAATAATGAATCTCCAATAAGAAAATGTGCCGGGGTGAGGACAGCTAGGTCCTCCGGCTCCGCGCTTAGTGGACATAATGGCCTGGAATTTAAACAGGCTTCAATTTATGTTAGCACGGTAGCAAGTTGTTCGTAGGTCATTTTATATCCTGAAAAGGCTCGATAAAGATGTGTTTTGACAGACTTCACATTTGCCTCCCAAAGGCCTCCGAAATTAGGACTATGCGGTGGATTAAAATGCCATTGGACGTTTCGGGCCGCTAAAGCAGGTATTACAGTTGTGGGTAGCTCTCGTTTCAAATGTATTTGCCAGGTTTGAAGAGCCCGATCGGCACCAATGAAGTTCGTGCCGCAGTCGCTATACATGTGTTGACAGTAGCCCCGACGCGCGATGAAACGTTGTAGGGCCATGAGAAAGTGTTCGGTGGTTAAGCCCGTGACCGCTTCAAGATGAATTGCCTGTGTAGCCAAACAGATGAAAACTGCGATATACGCCTTGTAGTTTGTGTGTCCACGGAATCTGGATGCTTGAACTTCGAACGCGCCTGTATAGTCTCTATGTAGGGGAAGATCGGCCATCAATTGTGCTGCTGGTTTCGGTCGGTGACGAAAACATCGGACGCATTGTCGAAGAATGCGTTTGACAGTTTGTTTTCCGTTGACTATCCAGAATTTGTGTCGAATAGTGGCCAGCGTTAATTCGGTGCCGCCGTGGAGTGCGAGACGGTGGGCATTACGCACGACGAGATCTGTAAAATGATGATGATTGGGAATGATCATTGGTTGTCGATGGCTTATTGGAAGGTGCCTTGCATTTCGCAGTCGACCTCTGACTCGTAGAATTTGTTGGTCATCTAGAAATGGGGATAATTGACACAGCTTGTGTGTGCCCGATAGTGCCTTGTTTCCCTTCAACCTCAATATTTCTGTCGCGTAGACCTCCTGTTGAATGCTGCGAACGAGATGAATTAAAGCGTTGTCGAGCTCCTGCACACTCAGTGGTCCAGACAGTTTGTCCCCTTTGGCTTGAATGTTATGTATAAACCGTAGAACATATGCCATGACTGATATTAACCTGTCGTATGAGGACGAGTTTTGGATGAAGGCTTCTGGAGCCTCCGAGACTTGCACAGCATTTTGGAACAAAACTGATGGTTTCTCCTCGATTATAGTCCTGTCGATGTCCTGACTGGGAACTCCGCTTGCCGGCCATTGGCTTTCCGGCTGCTGTAGCCATGATGGTCCAGACCACCATAATGGATGTACTGCTAACTCTTGTGGTGTTAAGCCACGAGTTGCGCAGTCCGCTGGGTTTACCGCAGTAGGTACACGTCTCCACTGAGTTGATGTACTATGCTCCAAAATCTGTCCAACGCGATTTGACACAAAGGTTTGCCATCGGTGGGGATCTCCATTTATCCAAAACAAAACGATAGTAGCATCTGACCAATAGAAGGTTGACATAGGTGGTCCTGCAGTGCGAAGTTGGTCCCGGATCCATTTTGCCAGTTTGACTGCCAGCAGCGCACCCGAAAGTTCGACTCGTGGAATTGTGATCGGTTTCGTGGGTGTGACTCGACTGCGTGCAGCTAGCAAATGAGTTTGAATCATTCCGTTTGGTAGCTCTGCACGAATATATGCACATGCTGAATACGCCAGTGATGATCCATCGCAGAAAATATGTAGCTGTACTGACGCAAGCTCGTGGATGTTGAAGCGCAGCCATCGTGGTACTTGAATTTGCTCGACATATGGCAAGTTCTGTATGAATCCCTGCCATCTATCAAGCAGTTCGGTTGGCAGCGGTTCATCCCAGTCCAGTTGTGCTAGGCTGCCATCGTTGCGTTTGATGCGGGCCATCCATGAGTCCTTGAGTATCGCCTTCGCGATCACAGGGCGTGATGAAACCTAATGGGTCGTACAGTCGGGCGACTGTGGAAAGTAAAGAGCGTTTAGTATGTGCGTGACTGATTTCAAAATTTATCTTGAACCCAAAATAGTCTTGATGTGGATGCCAATAGAGGCCTAAGGTTTTAACGGGATCTTGGTACTCAAACTCTAATAATGTCTTATGAGATAAATGGTCTGGAGGTATGTCTTGTAGCAGAGGAGCGTCATTCGCAGACCACTTTCGAAGTTCCATTCCTGCTGATCGTAAGGCTCCGATCAATTAATTTTGAATTTTGAATGCTCCTTCGCGAGTGGAAGCTCCGCTTTGTACGTCATCAACGTATATTTCGTGTCGAAGGACCCTTTCCGCGAGTGGGTATCGGTCGCTTTCATCCTGCGCGAGTTGATGTATGACGCGAATGGCTATGTAAGGAGCTGAAGCGGTTCCAAACGTAACTGTGTTGAGATAATACTCAGCTACTTGGTTGTGTTCGCCATGCCAAAAGATGCGTTGATATTGCGAATCCTCTGCATTCATGTCAATGCATCTATACATCTTCTGAATGTCGGCAGCAAAAACAAAACGATGGAAACGCCAACTCAGGACCACGCCGGCTAGATCGTTTTGGAGCGCTGGTCCGGTGCATAGGACTTCATTGAGCGATTTTCCGTTTGACGTTTTACAGGAGGCGTCATATACTACTCTAACCTTAGTAGTGACACTTTCCTCTTTGAATACTGCGTGATGAGGCAAGGTGCAACATGTGGACTCGATTCCATTCTCCTTGCTAATGATGCAATGGTTGTTACTTTGGTCACCTGGCCTAGTTGAAAGTACTCATTCATGACTTCCGAATATTTGGCTTGCAGCTCCGGCTGCCTTTGGAATCTTCGTTGAAGCATTTGGAATCGATTAATCGCGATTTGACGTGATTTGCCTAGCACCTGCGAATGGTCAAACAAACGCTTAAGTGGTAACCGTACCAAATACTTGCCGTTTCGTTGACGGATGTGAGTTCGTTTAAAATGCTCCTCGCACGTACAGTTATACCCGATACTAAGTCAGTATGGCTCTCCTCCGGCAGACGCCGCTTATATTAAACGACACGACAAAGAGTGCGTGCGAGAGAGACAGAAAATCAGTCTGAGCATGACGTCGGGCGCTGCGTAGCCAGTGCAAATTGATTTCTTGCTTTTGGCTACAAAAATGATCCGATCTGATCCAGATTCAGCAAGCTGATAGATATGGTCGCATTCTATGATTCTGCGTTTGTAGCAAGGTAATAATTAGTGAGGCATTCAACTAGTATTTAAAATAGCATACAGCGCGCATTGGTATTTACCGCACCATCGATACACTCGGCGGGAAATACCAATAGTGAGATATCGGATAAGAAACATCGATAAGAGAGTAAGTTCACTTTGTAAATGGCGATTGTGAGAGACGGACGCGCAGCTAATAAAAAAGAGTTATATCAAATCGCCGGGCTTGTGTTTTTATACCTAAACAGTTCACTCACGCACCGATATTGGTCACTACAATTCCCGGGTTAGACGGCCTACACGTTTTTAGTTTTCTCGAATCTGCAATATTGTGGATGCAACAGATTTTCGTCCTTTGTGTGGGCGGTAGGGGGTAGGGCGAAATTCTGAGATATACGTTTTAAAGTGAGATCTAACAAAAGTGCGGATACCAAATTTGGTTACTCTAGCCTTAATAGTCTCTGAGATTTGTGGATGCCCCAGATTTTCGTCCTTTGCGGGGGCGGAAGGGGGGTGTGGCGAAATTTGGACACGAAACGGTCAAGGTCCGATATCACAGGAGTGTGGATACCAAATTTGGTTGCTCTGGCTCTTATAGGTTCTGAGATCCTTGAACTCATATTTTGCAATTGGCAAAACCGACCATGAATCCTGTGTGTTAGAGAGAGACAGAGCGAGAAAGAATGAAATTGTTTTCTTGATTCTGGCTATAATAATTATACGATCTGGTTGAGATTTACATTCTAGAACATATAAACATCCTCTACGATTCTGAGTTTTTGGATGTGTTTTTTAAAAATGTGGGTGCCACAGATTTTCGTCCTTTGTGGGGGCGGAAGTGGGCGGGGCGAAGTTCTGAACTATTTTTGTAGCAGGGACATATTAAAGAAGTCTGGATCCAAAGCATCGTTGCTCTAGCTCTTATAGTCTTTGAGCACTAGGCGCTGAAGAGGACGGACGGACGGACGGACAGACAGACAGGGTCAATCGACTCGGCTATTGATGCTGATCAAGAATATATATACTTTATGGAGTCGGTTTCTTCTGGATTCCTTCTGGACGTTACACACATCCACTTTTACCACAAATCTAATATACCCCAATACTCATTTTGAGTATCGGTATAACTAGGCTGTAAAAAAATTCGAATTGAAGATCTTGTGAGCTTTGATAAAGCTTATCAACAGCTGTTTCGCGACCAAGCGGCAACGCTTTGATATGCAATTTTCTGCCGTGCACTATATTTCATTAAATATTGCTGTGTCCTGGATCCTGTATAACAGAAGAAGACCATAGAAAAGTGTGGGAAAACGTGGGTTGCTGTTTTTAGTAGTCCCAGCCGTCTTTCTTTCTCTCCTCGTGACCGTCAGAGTGACCGGCCGTGGAAAAAAAAGTCTTGTAGAGCTGACCCAGGTCTCTCTAAACCAAGGTCAAGCCAAAGTCAACGCCTAGTGCAAGTTGCCAAAAGTGCGGGCTCAAAGTGAGGATTTTAAATTTGTGGTGGACGCGCCAGTTTATATCGTCAATACTGGGGCAAGCCGTACGACCCAGTTGGAAACGAAAACGCGCCACAGTTCAGTAAAATTTTTCGATCAGTGGTGTAAATTCTGTTGAGGTAATCCACCCAGCTAAACAGAGAACACGTTGAAAAATTTCTGTTCTTTCCGCCGTAGGATTAGCACCACTAGTTACCTACGTATTCCAACGCTGTCTAGAAGTTACGAATTGGTTATTCCCGGACACCTCTATTGGCCACGTGCCCGTACCACCGGTTAACCCCCATCTGAAAAGAATGAATGTGCGGTCAATATTCGTTGGTCTTCAACCATGATCACGGTTTTATACATGCATTTATATATACCTACTACTAATCAGTTTTATAGATTTAAGATCATTATACCCCCCTACCTCGCCCTTATGATATTCCTTCCCCAGTATATGCTGTATAGTAATACCCTATAAATGTTGTGAGGAAAGTATTCCCACACATAGGGGGCAGGTATAGGGTTAAGCGCTAACGACCGTTATCCGGGGATATCCGGAGGCGGCGAATTCCCGAGGAGAGCTCTCCCGGGGGTCCCGAGATGAGAGGGGAGGACCCCTGAGAGAGAGCAGCGGGATGACGGGATCTGGCCGGCAGTGGCCCAGCGCATGTCCAAATATGGTCATGAGATCACGCCACCAGCCAGGTCCCGTTGGAGAGCGAGCAGCGGGAGGAACGGGATCGGGCCGGCAGTGGTCCAGCGCATGACCAATATGGTCATGAGATCACGCCACCAGCCAGGTCCCGTTGGAGAGCGACAAGGGAATGAAGGAACGCCGATGGAAAAATACGGGCACCGCATGGCGGAAAGTGCCGTTAGCGCCAGGCGGCATCGGCGGCGCCGACGCAGAAGCGAGCCTATAAGAGGAGGGCCGCGACCAGGAAAGTGGACAGTCCACAGACGGAGTCAACAGGAGTGAAGTGAATAGTGAGCCACGAAAGTGAGATCAAGCGAAGGGAAAAGAACCGTAGAAAGCGAACGCGTTGTGTGAGGATTGAGAGGCGGACTCGAGCGTGCAGCCAAGAGCCAAGAACCCAAATCCCTTGAGAGGAACCGGAGTATGCGGACGCGCTCGAGGCCGGGAGATGAAGGCGGGAGGAGCCGTGACCGCGGCCCAGATGGAGGACGGGGCGGATCCATACGACGCCTGACGCTGCCGGCGAGTGCGGAGCAAGTAACGCTGTGGAGACGGCCGTCCGAGACCCAAGAGGAGCTCATCGCGAGCCTGGCGGTCCCGGTGAAAAGCCGGTCGCCTAGCCGACCGCGGCAGAGAGTGGGGAGAGGCCCACCCGGCCAGCACAGCACAGAGTGAGGAGAAGGGAGAGCAGGGGAGGATTGTCGACGGGGACTCGAAGAACAAACCACGAGACCGTCCAGTTCGAGTTTTGCCCACGTCGCCAAGCAGGTCAGGGAGTGGTCGTTTCGGTTCGACGGAACGGCGAAACCACTCGAGTTCCTGGAACAGATCGAGTGGTCAGCCGACATGTACGGGTTGGAGTTGAATTTAATTCCGCGAGCCATGCTGAGCTGCTAAAGGGTCGGGCGCTCATGTGGTTTGTAGCCAACAACAGGCAGTGGCAGACATGGAACGCATTTGCGCGTAGCTTCCAAGCATACTTCCTGCCGAGGGGGTATTTTGAACGAGGGGGAACGTGTGAGTTGCTGCGGACACCGCAACTCTACAGTTATACCCGATACTAAGTCAGTATGGCTCTCCTCCGGCAGACGCCGCTACACGACTAAGAATGCGTGCGAGAGACAGAAATCAGTCTGAGCGTGACGTCGGGCGCTGCGTAGCCAATGCAAATTGATTTGTTCCTTTTGGCTACAAAAATTTTCTGATCTGATCCAAATTCAGCAACCGGATAGATATAGTCATTCTCTATGATTGTGTATGCAACAGATTTTCGTCCTTTGCGGGGCCGGAAAGCAGGTGTGGTGAAATTTGGACACGAAACGATCAAGGTCCGATATCACAGGAGTGTGGATACCAAATTTGGTTGCTCTAGCTCTTATGGGTTCTGAGATCCTTGAACTCATATTTTGCAATTGGCAAAACCGACCATGAAAACCTGTGTTTAGAGAGAGACAGAGCGAGAAAGAATGAAATTGTTTTCTTGATTCTAGCTGTAAATTATACGATCTGGTTCAGATTTTGCACTCTAGAAGATATAGCCATCTTCTACGATTCTGCGCTTTTAGTTTTCTCGTATCGTCGAAATTGTGGATGCTACAGATCTTTGCCCTTTGTGGGGCGGAAGTGGGCGGGGCAAGTTTTAAAATATTCCTGTAGCAGTGACATATCACAGAAGTCTGGATCCAAAACATCGTTGCTCTAGCTCTTATAGTCTTTGAGCACTAGGCGCTGAAGGGACGAACAGACGGACAGACGGACGGACGGACAGACGGACGGACGGACAGACGGACAGACAGGCATGGCTCAATCGACTCGGTTATTGATGCTGATCATGAATATATATACTTATGGGGTCGGAAACGATTCCTTCTGGACGTTACACACATCCACTTTTACCACAAATCTAATATACCCCAATACTCATTTTGAGTATCGGGTATAAAAAAAAACAAATTAAACGAAGGGG
>NW_020825709.1:0-20884 GCF_003286085.1 Drosophila persimilis
TTGCGTCGTCGTCACGACAGACCAAACCGAGGCACCAAATAGTGCACAGGGCACCATGAGTCCGGCATATATTGTCCGCTTTGCGCGGGGATGAGTCCCCAGTCGACCCGCAGTACGCGCGACAATGCCCCTACGACTCCTCCGGTCACTTATCACGCAAGCCCGTGATGTGCTAGAAAACTCAACCGCTCGCCGACCGTGATGCCTAGGTACCGATACTTGCACTTATATGGCAGGTTTGCTCCAGCAAGCCGTACCACTGGCGGCCGTCTAAGTATGCCTTTGAGCAGCATGATCGCCGTCTTGCTAGTTGAAACGGCAACGCCGACTTCAACTCCCAAGCGCCTACGATGGACATTAACTCTCCTCCTTTTTGTTCGAGCTCTGATCGGGCATTCCCTCGATGAAGGTAGAGCAAGTCGTCAGCATACGCTCGGAGCGCACCAAGGGGCTCTAAGCGCTGAGCAACACGTCCATTAGATGTTCCATATAAATGGACCACTTATGGAACCCCTGGCGGGCAACCTCTTGTCACCGGAACAGTGGCTACTCCATGCCTACTGACGATGCTCGCACTCCGGCCGGAGAAGAAACTTCGCCACAAAGCTTGCTTCTCGGCATCCCAGCTTCAAGGAGGCGGCGTAGTGCAGGCATTCCACTCAACGTTTCGAAGGCTCCTTGAAATCCACGAAGACTCCGAGCACGTATTTCGACCGGCTGGCCGAAACAGTACTCACGACGTGTTTCCAAGCATCCTCACACAACGTCCTTGGCGAAAGCCAAATTGCCATCTGCAGCCATCCGGAATGGTGTCCTTCAGACGATTCACCATGATGCCCTCAAGCACTTTGCCCAGCACTGGCAACAGACAGATACCCCGATATGAGGTAGGATCGGTCCGGTCCTTATCGGGTCCCTTCAGGAGTGGAACCACCCTGGGATGCTTCCATTCCGTTGGGAAATACCCTGTCTCCAGGCAGCGGGAATACATCGCTGTCATGTGCTGAGGGATGGCACGCCACAATGCCTTGCAAATGGCACCTGTGATGCCGTCCATGCCGGGAGAGCGTCTGCTCTTCAACCTGGCAACGCATGCATCAACCTCGAAAGCTTCGAGGGCCGGTGGAGCCTCGATCGGGATGGCAATGTGTGCATTCGTCTCCGCAACAGGAAAGAAGTTGCGAAGGAGCACACCCGCACAGTCGCGCCATGTTGCGACCAGCCTACCATCCGTTCGAAGGCATCCAATCTCCGTGCTCTTTTTGCGGCCTCGGCAAATCCTGTAGACGTGCCCCCATGGATCATCTCTGTTCTCTCCCACGAAGCGTCGCCAGTTGTCTTCCTTCGATCTCAGGATGAGCTTCTTGTACTGCGCTGAGGAGATCCTCAACGCGAGCACAAGTTCCTCTGCTGCGTCGGTCTCATGCCGACGAGCGTCCTGGAGCCTTCGCCTCAGTCTCCTGACCTCTCGGCGTTTGGAGTGTAGTTCGGCAGTCCACCAAACTACTTTTCTCGCGGCTCTCGGTGTGCTGCGTCCCAGCACTCTGTCGCACACACTGTGCACTACAGAGCGCAGTGCAGACACTTGGTTGTCCAACGGCGATTCGGCGATGTCTTCCGGTAATTCGGCAATCTCCCTTACCACTTCCTCCTCGAACAATCGCCAGCGCGCATTGGAAAGCTTCCATGACGGCACAGGAGCAATGGGCTCAACTGTGTCGTTCGGGTCAGTCGTCACCACAACATGGATCATGTTGTGATCGCTGGTGTCCCATTCCTTCACTTCCCAATCGTATGTGGCCCACATAGTCGCAGCTTGGTTGACGATTGTCACATCGATATCGCTTTGGCCTCTACGGTTATCGAATGTAAACACCCGACTGGCTTCATTGAGCACGCCGGCTCTCATCTCGGTTATCCACTCAGACAGCAGCTCACCCCGTGCATAGTTAGCTTGCCCCCGATTGTGTTCGGAGAGCTTGCCAAACCACGCTGGGGATACTGCGTTCGCGTCGAGCCCAAAGATGACAGGAGTGCGGCTGCCCAGCAGCAGCACCGCATCTAAGTACCTGAGGTACGGCGCCAAGTCGGTGTCGAATTGGCAGTACACGGAGCATAGGAAGATTGAGCCGAATCTTCCCGTAACTCTGACGCATACTCCAAAATCCGTGGTAAGGGTCTCCATTGGCATGCAGATGGCGTCCGGTTCGTCGACGATGATAGCAGCTTTTCCTCGGCGGTCCTGGAAAACTCGCATTCCAGAAGGAAGGCCGGTAATCCGCCCTGCTCCATCGACGTACGGCTCCTGGACCAGTGCGAACTGACGGCCAGAGCTGCGCATGATGGCTCCGAGTTCCATCACAGCCGCTCGGCCACGGCCACAATTAGCTTGGATGAAGCTAAACATTAATGTCTAGCTTGCACCCTCGCCAGTACCGCTCCGTAGATCGGGCACGCCGCTGACAGCATGGAATGTGCTGCAGGGTACCCCTTGAAGCGGCAGTTGCGGCAGTCCACGGGGTTGGGACACCGTGCAACGTTGTGGCCGTTCTGTCCACACCGGTGGCACACGTTCTCCTTTAGGCGACATTGCGACACCTTGTGGTCGAAGCCTGCACATCTGTGGCAGGCGTATGTTCTGACCAAGGAGCGGCAGCGGCATCTAAACCACTTAATGTATACGCATTCGCGCAACGCCTCCTGTGCCTTTGCGTCGACCTCTAGCGTCACGTTGATCGTGGCGCCGTCGGTGACCGACCAGGGTTTACTGCCCAGGTGAACCGACTTTTTGAACTCCGCGGCAGTCATGGTCTCCTCCAGGTTCTTTGTGAAGAGCTCCTCCATGAACTCTTCCGGTGTTATGGACGTGTCCACGTCGTACACCACGACCTGAGGCTTGGTCTCCGGCCTCTTCTTGACCTCCAGTCCCGCTTCGGTGAATTTGCTGCTGGCCACTACCTTCCTCAGTTCGCTCACTGAAGGGGTGCGAATAATCGCTCCTCCGCTCTTCAGCTCGCGAACCTCGTGGACGCGGACTCCAAGAGTCGGCACCACGGTCTTCTTAACACGCTCCACAAGCTCCTTGCTGGTCTCCTCCGGGTTTTTGCTCTTTATTAGAGCAGACCAGGTATCCCTAGGCTTTGGGATCGGTGCAGCGACGGCGCTCGGTGCGGGCAGGCCTGGGAAGGCTGTCGCATACGCAGCGGTTGTGACGGCAGTGGTGCCCGAGTGGGCAGCAGCAGCGGGTCTCGGTGGAGGCGGCATCCTTGCCCTCTCCTCCAGGCGCACCTTTTCCCCAGCCAGGGCCATGACCAACTCGTCGTACCGGTTGGTCGCGACGAGGATTTCCATTGAGGCCTCGGGCGGCATCAGCCCCTTAAGTACAGCCTTGCTCACCGCCATCCTTATCGCAGACATTTCTGCGATGATGGCCGAGTAGCCTGCCGCGACAATGTCAGTTGCCGGGCATGTGGCAGCGGTGGTGGCAGCGGTGGTGGCAGCGGTGGCGGCAGCGGTGGCGGCAGCGGTGGCGGCAGCGGCGGCAGAAGTACTGGCAGCGGTGGTGGCAGCGGCAGCGGCAGAGGTGGATGGAGCCTGCTCAAAGGGGAGCGACGTTGGCGGCGATCTCTCGGCTGGGATCGGCCGCTCTCCAGCTAGCCCAATCCCAAGCCCGATCTTTTTGGCTCCCTGTTTGGCGGCTGAGGACTTCGGCCGACCCCGCCTGCGGGCGGGAACGCTCGACGACGAGCTCGCCCCTACACTAGCCACGCTAGTGTCGCTGGCGTCGGCCTCCGTCTCTATTTCCATAGCCCGGCGGGTTGTGGCTACCTCTATTGGCGTGACTCAACTAATCGGCACTTAGTGGAGACTCGAACCAACTTCTCAGCGGAGACACGAACCGAACGCTTCGAACTCGAGCCAAAGCTTCGAACCAAAGCTTCGAACTCGAACGTGCTGTCGAACTATTCCGACTTGTTGTCGAACTATTCGCACTTGTTTACGAACTAGGGTTCCGCACGTGGTTCTTTTTAGCGTTTATTTTGCAAATATTAATTTGCAAATATCTGCTTTGTTCTTTCACCAAATTAACACCCGATTTCACTCACGAACAGCGCGTGATCTCGCGGCAATTTTGATATATTTTCCACTTGGAAAAATCACTTTTTACTTAATTCGAACGACGGTATAGCGGACCGCTTGAAAAACACGTCTGCTTCGAATGGCAGTCAAAAAGCAACTCGAGTAGATAGGGACAGTAGGAATCTCGTTAATCCATTCATGCGCGTCACTAATTAGATGACGAGGCATTTGGCTACCTTAAGAGAGTCATAGTTACTCCCGCCGTTGACCCGCGCTTACTTGAATTTCTTCACTTTGACATTCAGAGCACTGGGCAGAAATCACATTGTGTCAACACCCGCTAGGGCCATCACAATGCTTTGTTTTAATTAGACAGTCGGATTCCCCAAGTCCGTGCCAGTTCTGAATTGATTGTTAATTGATAATCGTTATAATTAATAAGAACTAACTGGTTTAACCCAATTAGTATTCTTAAAAATTTTAGCAAGAAAGTTCCACAATTGGCTACGTAACTAAACTATCCGGGGAACAAGTAACTACCATAAATGATAGAAACTCTATTTACCCAGAACGAGCACATAAACCATGTTATTGTTTCCCAATCAAGCCCGACTATCTCAATCTTCAGAGCCAATCCTTATCCCGAAGTTACGGATCTAATTTGCCGACTTCCCTTACCTACATTATTCTATCGACTAGAGACTCTTCACCTTGGAGACCAGCTGCGGATATTGGTACGGCCTGTTGAGAAGTTTGCGTGTCCCCACCATAAATTTTCAAGGTCCGAGGAGAAAATATCGACACAACAGTATATGTCATGCTCTTCTAGCCCATCTACCATATCTCTCTGCGAAAGACTTCCATGGTAGTACGGCTATAAAACAGAAAAGAAAACTCTTCCGATATCTCTCGACGGCTTCTTTATGGTCGTTCCTGTTGCCAGGATGAGCACGAGGCCCATATTTAATAACAAACGGATACTCAACAGGTTACGGAATTGGAACCGTATTCCCTTTCGTTCAAAATTATTCAAGTATTTAAAAATCATAAAAGATTTGACAATATTACTCACTGATTTTTTACTTGAAAATTTTCGGCTTTCGCCTTGAACTTAGGACCGACTAACTCGTGATCAACCACTGTTCACACGAAACCCTTCTCCACTTCAGTCCTCCAAGGTCTCATTCGATTATTTGCTACTACCACCAAGATCTGTGCCAATGGCAGCTCCATGAAGGCTTACGCCAAACACTTCTACGCATACCATTGTACCTTCCTACTCACTAAAGTTTCAAAATTTATATCACAAGTAATATAAATCATCTACTTTAGCGGTAATGTATAGGTATACAACTTAAGCGCCATCCATTTTAAGGGCTAGTTGCTTCGGCAGGTGAGTTGTTACACACTCCTTAGCGGATTTCGACTTCCATGATCACCGTCCTGCTGTTTTAAGCAACCAACGCCTTTCATGGTTTCTGCATGAGTTGTTAATTTGGGCACCGTAACATTACGTTTGGTTCATCCCACAGCGCCAGTTCTGCTTACCAAAAGTGGCCCACTGGGCACATTATATCATAACCTTAAACTTCATATCAAGAAAGTTAAGGTTCTTACCCATTTAAAGTTTGAGAATAGGTTAAGATCGTTTCGACCCTAAGGCCTCTAATCATTCGCTTTACCAGATAAGATTATTTTATATAACATTAAAATGCACCAGCTATCCTGAGGGAAACTTCGGAAGGAACCAGCTACTAGATGGTTCGATTGGTCTTTCGCCCCTATACTCAATTCTGACAATCGATTTGCACGTCAGAACTGTTTCGGTCTTCCATCAGGGTTTCCCCTGACTTCAACCTGATCAAGTATAGTTCACCATCTTTCGGGTCACAGCATATATGCTCAAGGTACGTTCCAGTTAGAGGCATAAATAATATAAATATTATTATACATAACTATATAGAACGCCCCGGGATTGTGTTAATTATCTATAAATAGTTAAAAAACTAATCCCATTATTAGTCAAGTTAATTACGCTATTAGGTTTATCTCCCAATAACTTGCACATATGTTAGACTCCTTGGTCCGTGTTTCAAGACGGGTCCCGAAGGTATCCTGAATCTTTCGCATTGTTAATCATACAAATGCATATAATAAACACAAAAATCAATGATAATTATGCCATTATATAATTTCGAAAAATTAACGCACTGTATTAATTTTAATTTATCAACACTTTATCAAATTAATGACATTTATTCTATGTTAAAATGCAAGCATAATAATTTGAATAAACTATAAGTCATATTTTATGATAAATTTGTTATATGCTAATAGATTACAATGTCCTTATATGGAAAAAATGCACACTATTATTATAATATTGTTAAAATATTACAACTTTAATGATGAATTTTCCATAACGGATATTCAGGTTCATCGGGCTTAACCTCTAAGCAGTTTCACGTACTGTTTAACTCTCTATTCAGAGTTCTTTTCAACTTTCCCTCACGGTACTTGTTTACTATCGGTCTCATGGTTATATTTAGTTTTAGATGGAGTTTACCACCCACTTAGTGCTGCACTATCAAGCAACACGACTCTTTGGAAACATCATCTAGTAATCATTAACGTTATACGGGCCTGGCACCCTCTATGGGTAAATGGCCTCATTTAAGAAGGACTTAAATCGTTAATTTCTCATACTAGAATATTGACGCTCCATACACTGCATCTCACGTTTGCCATATAGACAAAGTGACTTAGTGCTGAACTGATTTCTTTTCGCTCGCCGCTACTAAGAAAATCCTGGTTAGTTTCTTTTCCTCCCCTAATTAATATGCTTAAATTCAGGGGGTAGTCCCATATGAGTTGAGGTTGTATATACGTATATTAAAATTTATAATGATAATTACACTATATTATTATATATAGAGCGTTCTCATAATGAAATCATTATAATATTCGTATTTTATAACGAATATCACGAAGAATATTAAATATTTATATTTACAACAAAATTTCCTTTCGAAACATTAATAAGAGGCAATTCTAGATGAAAAAACTTTAATTATTTTTTTATGCTAGACATTCCTCAGTATTATTTGATTCAAAAAGGACAAAAAAATATATATTTTTCTTCGTTCTTCTCACACAAATATATACAACAATGAGAGATAATGCGTTTCCATTTAATATCAATATTATGAATATATATATATATATCCAATAATATACAATATGCTTAAAAATTTCGTAAAATTTTTAAACAACTTATTTAGCATAGTCTTACAACCCTCAACCATATGTAGTCCAAGCAGCACTATAAAATTAATTAAAGTATTCCCCATATCATATGAAATAAATTAATAATTTTTCATTATAAAATTTTCATATGAAATATACCATGCACGAGACTACCACTCCCTATATAGGTTTTCTGCCACGCTTTCCGCAAATCGGGTATTTTTACTTGAGAGTGCCTCTTAACAATAGTTTCTTTTCGTATTTTAATAAAAAATACAATACTATCACTTCAAAATTATTCATATATATTAAGAAATATATATATATTCATATAAAATACACAGACATTGCCGGCTAAGTATATTCCCCATATCATATGAAATAAATTAATAATTTTTCATTATAAAATTTTCATATGAAATATACCATGCACGAGACTACCACTCCCTATATAGGTTTTCTGCCACGCTTTCCGCAAATCAGGTATTTTTACTTGAGAGTACCTTTTAAAAATAGTTTCTTTTCGTATTTTAATACAAAATATTATACTATCACTTCAAAATTATTCATATATATTAAGAAAAATATATATACGCATATAAAATAAACAGACATTGCCGACTTAGTATGTTCCCCATATCATATGAAATTAAATTAATTATTTTTCATTACATTCATCATTCATTTACATGAAAGATATCATATCAGCTGGTATCTTTGCTTTAATTTCACATATACACGTAATATATCTATTTATATTAAATAAATTTTTATATTTTCTATATTTATAATCGCATTATGATTATGCTATAATGTTATATTATATATGAGAAACATTCCCATATCCATATCCATATCCATATAAAACCTAATATTGATACTTTATAGCACACCTCGGCGTTATTTGTTATTTTTATTCATTATAACACAATTTCAAAAATATACATATATTTTTGTAAATATGTATATAAAATATATCATTATATTTTCTCTATTCAAAATCAAATCATACTCATGTTATAATTTTTAGGATATGGTGAATGTTTCCCCATATCCATAATATTGTCATTTTATATACAAAACTATTTAATTCTTGCATTTATATCACATATCATTGAATTCCAATATTAGAAATACTTCCAAGTTCCACATACGATCACTCCAAATATACATATATTTGTACATATGTATATAAAATATATCTTTATATTTTCTGTATTCATAATCAAATCATGCTCATGTTATAATATAACATATAATATTATCACATTTTATATACCAAACTATTTAATTCTTGCATTCATATCACATATCATTAAATTCCAATATTAGAAATACTTCCAAGTTCCACATACGATCACTCCATGCTTTTTGCATTCATATTATTTCATATATACATTCACATTTGCACATATGCATATACACTATGTTTCGTGTGTTCACATAATACAATTTTTATAAGTATCATTTCATATGTAATTAAGTATAACAAACTTATAATATAACATTATATTCATATTCAAGCCAACGTAATTTATATAGGATAAATAATTTATCCATATTTATATAAAATATATTCTTTTTAATATATATATATATATTACCATTTATAGGTATATATTCATATAAATATATAAAAATAATTTTCATATATAAAGAATAAATTTATATATATCGAATCATCAAGCAAAGGATAAGCTTCAGTGGATCGCAGTATGGCAGCTGCTCAACCACTTACAACACCTTGCCTGTTACAAAAGTCGTTTACAATTGATTCTAGGCTTTGTCATTGTATTAAATAATGTTTTTATATGCAACTAGCGCGGCATCAGGTGATCGATGATCCTCCCAATTTACTATGTTACAAATTACATTGGCATCACATCCATTGTCGTTTATAAAATAAATTATAAACTTTTAATGGTTTAGAAGCCATACAATGCAAATTGCCCCTTATTTATCATTGCAGTCCAGCACGGATACGACCTTAGAGGCGTTCAGGCATAATCCAACGGACGTAGCGTCATACCACTGTTCGCTCGAACAAGTATTGTGCCATTGGTCCGTACCTGCGGTTCCTCTCGTACTACGCAGGAATGCTGTCGCAACAACGTTTTGTCATTAGTAGGGTAAAACTAACCTGTCTCACGACGGTCTAAACCCAGCTCACGTTCCCTTGCATGGGTGAACAATCCAACGCTTGGTGAATTTTGCTTCACAATGATAGGAAGAGCCGACATCGAAGGATCAAAAAGCGACGTCGCTATGAACGCTTGGCCGCCACAAGCCAGTTATCCCTATGGTAACTTTTCTGACACCTCTTGTTAAAAACTCTTTAAACCAAAAGGATCGATAGGCCGAGCTTTTGCTGTCCCTGTGTGTACTGAACACCGAGATCAAGTCAGCATTTGCCCTTTTGCTCTATGTGTGGTTTCTGTCCGCACTGAGCTGGCCTTGGGACACCTCCGTTATTATTTGAGAGATGTACCGCCCCAGTCAAACTCCCTACCTGGCAATGTCCTTGAATTGGATCATACCTGAGTAATTGGAGTTATACCAAATTTTCAAATTGAAAATACATAAATGCATTTTCTCATTAAAGAATTTGTTTGCGATTATATAACAAACTCGTGATACTTTGATCAAGAAGCTTGCATCAAAACCCAATACCATAAGATATAATAAATATATCCGTATAATGGCTAGGAAATGATACACATTCCATTTAATCAAGTAAGTAAGGAAACAATAAGAGTAGTGGTATTTCATTGTCGATACCAAACCGAAATCTAATATCTCCCACTTATGCTACACCTCTTATGTCTCCTTACACTGCCAGATTAGAGTCAAGCTCAAAAGGGTCTTCTTCCCCGCTAATTATTCCAAGCCCGTTCCCTTGGCTGTGGTTTCGCTAGATAGTAGATAGGGACAGTAGGAATCTCGTTAATCCATTCATGCGCGTCACTAATTAGATGACGAGGCATTTGGCTACCTTAAGAGAGTCATAGTTACTCCCGCCGTTGACCCGCGCTTACTTGAATTTCTTCACTTTGACATTCAGAGCACTGGGCAGAAATCACATTGTGTCAACACCCGCTAGGGCCATCACAATGCTTTGTTTTAATTAGACAGTCGGATTCCCCAAGTCCGTGCCAGTTCTGAATTGATTGTTAATTGATAATCGTTATAATTAATAAGAACTAACTGGTTTAACCCAATTAGTATTCTTAAAAATTTTAGCAAGAAAGTTCCACAATTGGCTACGTAACTAAACTATCCGGGGAACAAGTAACTACCATAAATGATAGAAACTCTATTTACCCAGAACGAGCACATAAACCATGTTATTGTTTCCCAATCAAGCCCGACTATCTCAATCTTCAGAGCCAATCCTTATCCCGAAGTTACGGATCTAATTTGCCGACTTCCCTTACCTACATTATTCTATCGACTAGAGACTCTTCACCTTGGAGACCAGCTGCGGATATTGGTACGGCCTGTTGAGAAGTTTGCGTGTCCCCACCATAAATTTTCAAGGTCCGAGGAGAAAATATCGACACAACAGTATATGTCATGCTCTTCTAGCCCATCTACCATATCTCTCTGCGAAAGACTTCCATGGTAGTACGGCTATAAAACAGAAAAGAAAACTCTTCCGATATCTCTCGACGGCTTCTTTATGGTCGTTCCTGTTGCCAGGATGAGCACGAGGCCCATATTTAATAACAAACGGATACTCAACAGGTTACGGAATTGGAACCGTATTCCCTTTCGTTCAAAATTATTCAAGTATTTAAAAATCATAAAAGATTTGACAATATTACTCACTGATTTTTTACTTGAAAATTTTCGGCTTTCGCCTTGAACTTAGGACCGACTAACTCGTGATCAACCACTGTTCACACGAAACCCTTCTCCACTTCAGTCCTCCAAGGTCTCATTCGATTATTTGCTACTACCACCAAGATCTGTGCCAATGGCAGCTCCATGAAGGCTTACGCCAAACACTTCTACGCATACCATTGTACCTTCCTACTCACTAAAGTTTCAAAATTTATATCACAAGTAATATAAATCATCTACTTTAGCGGTAATGTATAGGTATACAACTTAAGCGCCATCCATTTTAAGGGCTAGTTGCTTCGGCAGGTGAGTTGTTACACACTCCTTAGCGGATTTCGACTTCCATGATCACCGTCCTGCTGTTTTAAGCAACCAACGCCTTTCATGGTTTCTGCATGAGTTGTTAATTTGGGCACCGTAACATTACGTTTGGTTCATCCCACAGCGCCAGTTCTGCTTACCAAAACATTATATCATAACCTTAAACTTCATATCAAGAAAGTTAAGGTTCTTACCCATTTAAAGTTTGAGAATAGGTTAAGATCGTTTCGACCCTAAGGCCTCTAATCATTCGCTTTACCAGATAAGATTATTTTATATAACATTAAAATGCACCAGCTATCCTGAGGGAAACTTCGGAAGGAACCAGCTACTAGATGGTTCGATTGGTCTTTCGCCCCTATACTCAATTCTGACAATCGATTTGCACGTCAGAACTGTTTCGGTCTTCCATCAGGGTTTCCCCTGACTTCAACCTGATCAAGTATAGTTCACCATCTTTCGGGTCACAGCATATATGCTCAAGGTACGTTCCAGTTAGAGGCATAAATAATATAAATATTATTATACATAACTATATAGAACGCCCCGGGATTGTGTTAATTATCTATAAATAGTTAAAAAACTAATCCCATTATTAGTCAAGTTAATTACGCTATTAGGTTTATCTCCCAATAACTTGCACATATGTTAGACTCCTTGGTCCGTGTTTCAAGACGGGTCCCGAAGGTATCCTGAATCTTTCGCATTGTTAATCATACAAATGCATATAATAAACACAAAAATCAATGATAATTATGCCATTATATAATTTCGAAAAATTAACGCACTGTATTAATTTTAATTTATCAACACTTTATCAAATTAATGACATTTATTCTATGTTAAAATGCAAGCATAATAATTTGAATAAACTATAAGTCATATTTTATGATAAATTTGTTATATGCTAATAGATTACAATGTCCTTATATGGAAAAAAATGCACACTATTATTATAATATTGTTAAAATATTACAACTTAATGATGAATTTTCCATAACGGATATTCAGGTTCATCGGGCTTAACCTCTAAGCAGTTTCACGTACTGTTTAACTCTCTATTCAGAGTTCTTTTCAACTTTCCCTCACGGTACTTGTTTACTATCGGTCTCATGGTTATATTTAGTTTTAGATGGAGTTTACCACCCACTTAGTGCTGCACTATCAAGCAACACGACTCTTTGGAAACATCATCTAGTAATCATTAACGTTATACGGGCCTGGCACCCTCTATGGGTAAATGGCCTCATTTAAGAAGGACTTAAATCGTTAATTTCTCATACTAGAATATTGACGCTCCATACACTGCATCTCACGTTTGCCATATAGACAAAGTGACTTAGTGCTGAACTGATTTCTTTTCGCTCGCCGCTACTAAGAAAATCCTGGTTAGTTTCTTTTCCTCCCCTAATTAATATGCTTAAATTCAGGGGGTAGTCCCATATGAGTTGAGGTTGTATATACGTATATTAAAATTTATAATGATAATTACACTATATTATTATATATAGAGCGTTCTCATAATGAAATCATTATAATATTCGTATTTTATAAACGAATATCACGAAGAATATTAAATATTTATATTTACAACAAAATTTCCTTTCGAAAACATTAATAAGAGGCAATTCTAGATGAAAAAACTTTAATTATTTTTTTATGCTAGACATTCCTCAGTATTATTTGATTCAAAAAGGACAAAAAAAATATATATTTTTCTTCGTTCTTCTCACACAATATATACAACAATGAGAGATAATGCGTTTCCATTTAATATCAATATTATGAATATATATATATATATATCCAATAATATACAATATGCTTAAAAATTTCGTAAAATTTTTTAAACAACTTATTTAGCATAGTCTTACAACCCTCACCATATGTAGTCCAAGGCAGCACTATAAAATTAATTAAGTACCAAACAGCATGGACTGCGATATGCGTTCAAAATGTCGATGTTCATGTGTCCTGGCAGTTCACACGATGACGCACAGTTTGCTGCGTTCTTCATCGACCCATGAGCCGAGTGATCCACCGCTTAGAGTGATTAAAATTTGTTTATTCATTTATTTGTCAGATATGTCTTTATTGAAAGAAATTAAAAAATACACCATTTTACTGGCATATATCAATTCCTTCAATAAATTTTAGTTTTATCCTAAAGAATGTTGCGAAATGTCTTAGTTTTATATAAGCGATATATTACCATATTTTTAAATAATATAATATGTATTTTGGCTTGTTTGATAATTATCAATTTATATAAAAGTATTAACCTGAAATCAGGTACAACATTGTACTTTTTAGGCTGTTGCATTAACCAATGTATGCCCATAGCTATGATGGACAATACATATTCGCAACGCGTGCATACTATGGTACATATGCACACAGATTTTATAAATCAATAGTATTGTAATAATATCATCAATATGTATTTATATATTAATTGCTACACACATAGAACACAATGTTATATGTATAGCTACTACTAAATGAGTATATTGGCATATAATTAATATAAACATATAATATATACACACTGAATATATTTTATTTTACAATTATGATTTTATAAAACACATATTTTGTTCTGGTAAATTGCCATATATATATATTCTTTGTAACGGTAGATAGAAACATACAAATAGATCCTTACCTTTCGCAGGTTCACTACGGAAACCTTGTTACGACTTTTACTTCCTCTAAATAATCACGTTCGGTCAACTTTGCGAAACAAACCGTAAACACGCAAGGCGTCACAGTGATCACGATCCGGAGACCTCACTAAATATTCAAATCGGTAGTAGTGACGGGGCGGGTGTGTACAAAGGGCAGGACGTAATCAAATGCGAGTTTAATGCACTTCACACTTACGGGATTCCAAGTTCATGTGACAGTTTCAGTATCACAATCCAAGCATAGAAAGTGGTTCAAGCGGTTTACACCGGACCATACCTCTCGGTCTAGGAAATACACGTTGATACTTTCATTGATAGCGCGCGTGCAGCCCAGACATCTAAGGGCATCACAGACCTGTTTATTGCTCAATCTCATTATTGCTAGACGCAATTTGTCCATTTAAGAAGCTAGTGTCCTTATAATGGGACAAACCAACAGGTACGGCTCCACTTATATAAACACATTCAAACACAATAAACATTTTACTGCCACCATGAATGAAGGCTATATAAGCTTCAACCCATAATCCTGAAGATATCTATTTAATATATTTGAGTCTCGTTCGTTATCGGAATTAACCAGACAAATCACTCCACGAACTAAGAACGGCCATGCACCACCACCCATAGATTCGAGAAAGAGCTATCAATCTGTCTTACAACTTATGTTCGGACCTGGTAAGTTTTCCCGTGTTGAGTCAAATTAAGCCGCAGGCTCCACTCCTGGTGGTTGCCCTTCCGTCAATTCCTTTAAGTTTCAGCTTTGCAACCATACTTCCCCGGAGCCCAAAAGCTTTGGTTTCCCGGGAAGCGACTGAGAGAGCCATAAAAGTAGCTACACCAATTGCTAGCTGGCATCGTTTATGGTTAGAACTAGGGCGGTATCTGATCGCCTTCGAACCTCTAACTTTCGTTCTTGATTAATGAAAACATCTTTGGCAAATGCTTTCGCTTAAGTTAGTCTTACGACGGTCCAAGAATTTCACCTCTCGCGTCGTAATACTAATGCCCCCAACTGCTTCTATTAATCATTACCTCTGATCTGAAACCAATGAAAGCAGAACAGAGGTCTTATTTCATTATCCCATGCACAGAATATTCAGGCATTTGAAGCCTGCTTTAAGCACTCTAATTTGTTCAAAGTAATTGTACCGGCCCACAATAACACTCGATGAAGAGCACTAATGCAGGTTTTTAAAGGAGGAATATATAAAAAATACAAGTACTTAATTATATATAAGAACTCCACCGGTAACGCTTACATACATAAAGGTATAGTACTAACCACAATTGTAAGTTGTACTACCCGTATGAAGCACAAGTTCAACTACGAACGTTTTAACCGCAACAACTTTAATATACGCTATTGGAGCTGGAATTACCGCGGCTGCTGGCACCAGACTTGCCCTCCAATTGGTCCTTGTTAAAGGATTTAAAGTGTACTCATTCCAATTACAGGGCCTCGGATATGAGTCCTGTATTGTTATTTTCGTCACTACCTCCCCGAGCTGGGAGTGGGTAATTTACGCGCCTGCTGCCTTCCTTAGATGTGGTAGCCGTTTCTCAGGCTCCCTCTCCGGAATCGAACCCTGATTCCCGTTACCCGTTGCAACCATGGTAGTCCTAGATACTACCATCAAAAGTTGATAGGGCAGACATTTGAAAGATCTGTCGTCGGTACAAGACCATACGATCTGCATGTTATCTAGAGTTCAACCAATGTAACGATCTTACGATCGCTTGGTTTTAGCCTAATAAAGCACACGTCCCCATAAGGTCCGTGTTTTAATTGCATGTATTAGCTCTAGAATTACCACAGTTATCCAAGTAACTGTTAACGATCTAAGGAACCATAACTGATATAATGAGCCTTTTGCGGTTTCACTTTTATTCGTGTGTACTTAGACTGCATGGCTTAATCTTTGAGACAAGCATATAACTACTGGCAGGATCAACCAGAATAATGTTTTCGTTTCGTGCGCATACGCCTCACATATGTAAATATTTGACAACTCAATAATACTTTTGAATAAAAAAAAAAAAAATAATTATTTTTTATCAACAGTTTATGAGAATTTGTTAAACGATTGTGGCCATTTTTATAGCATTCACATTCGCCATTTTTCTCTATATAAATATATATTTTATTATATACATTTTTTTTTCGTTCAAAAATATCTTTTTATTTGCACTTAATATATTATCACACGTATATAGGCTTAAACCAATATTAATTGTGTTTAAACTATGTATTTTGACAACAAATTTAAATTTATCCAATTTCGTATGCGTTTTTTGTGATATACATTAAATAAAACCAAACACATGAGTTCATGTGGAATGGAATTTATATATTTTGGCAATTTTGAATTTGCATATAAATCGCTTTGATTATATATGCTGGTACATTGTTGAAATGGCACTCATACAATATTTAATCATATAAGACCATTTCCAAAAATTCACGATAATAATTCGAAACAGAAATGATATATACTAAATAGTATATATCTTGGTTAGTTTTCACTATATTATCTTTATTAAGATCAATTTGAAAACAAATATCTCCTATTAAACACTACTTTGAGTATAATGACAACATATAATAATATTATATACAATACTGTACCAAATATTGTATACAATACCGATGGACATCAACTGTCCATCATGTATAGGTTTTCTGCCACGCTTTCCGCAAATCGGGTATTTTTGCTTGAGAGTGCCTCTTAACAATAGTTTCTTTCGTATTTTAATAAAAAATACAATACTATCACTTCAAAAATTATTCATATATATTAAGAAATATATATATTCATATAAAACACAGACATTGCCCGGCTAAGTATATTCCCCATATCTATGAAATAAATTAATAATTTTTCATTATAAAATTTTCATATGAAATATACCATGCACGAGACTACCACTCCTATATAGGTTTTCTGCCACGCTTTCCGCAATCGGGTATTTTACTTGAGAGTGCCTCTTAACAATAGTTTCTTTTCGTATTTTAATAAAAAATACAATACTATCACTTCAAAATTATTCATATATATTAAGAAATATATATATTCATATAAAATACACAGACATTGCCGGCTAAGTATATTCCCCATATCATATGAAATAAATTAATAATTTTTCATTATAAAATTTTCATATGAATATACCCATGCACGAGACTACCACTCCCTATATAGGTTTTTCTGCCACGCTTTCCGCAAATCGGGTATTTTTACTTGAGAGTGCCTCTTAACAATAGTTTCTTTTCGTATTTTAATAAAAAACAATACTATCACTTCAAAATTATTCTATATACTAAGAAATATATATATTTCATATAAAATACACAGACATTGCCGGCTAAGTATATTCCCCATATCATATGAAATAAATTAATAATTTTTCATTATAAATTTTTCATATGAAATATACCATGCACGAGACTACCACTCCCTATAGGTTTTCTGCACGCTTTCCGCAAATCGGTATTTTTACTTGAGAGTGCCTCTTAACAATAGTTTCTTTTCGTATTTTAATAAAAATACAATACTATCACTTCAAATTATTCATATATACTAAGAAATATATATATTCATATAAAATACACAGACATTGCCGGCTAAGTATATTCCCCATATCATATGAAATAAATTAATAATTTTTCATTATAAAATTTTCATATGAAATATACCATGCCGAGACTACCACTCCCTATATAGGTTTTCTGCCACGCTTTCCGCAAATCAGTATTTTTACTTGAGAGTACCTTTTAAAAAATAGTTTTCTTTTCGTATTTAATACAAAATATACTATCACTTCAAATTATTCATATATATTAAGAAAAATATATATACGCATATAAAATAAACAGACATTGCCGACTTAGTATGTTTCCCCATATCATATGAAATTAAATTAATTTTTTCATTACATTCATCATTCATTTACATGAAGATATCATATCAGCTGGTATCTTTGCTTTAATTTCACATATACACGTAATATATCTATTTATATTAAATAATTTTTATATTTTCTATATTATAATCGCATGTGATTATGCTATAATGTTATATTATATATGAGAAACATTCCCATATCCATATCCATATCCATATAAAACCTAATATTGATACTTTATAGCACACCTCGGCGTTATTTGTTATTTTTATTCATTATAACACAATTTCAAAAATATACATATATTTTTGTAAATATGTATATAAAATATATCATTATTTTCTCTATTCAAAATCAAATCATACTCATTTATAATTTTTAGGATATGGTGAATGTTTCCCCATATCCATAATATTGTCATTTTATATACAAAACTATTTAATTCTTGCATTTATATCACATATCATTGAATTCCATATTAGAAATACTTCCAAGTTCCACATACGATCACTCCATATACATATTTGTACATGTATATAAAATATCTTTTATATTTTCTGTATTCATAATCAAATCATGCTCATGTTATAATATAACATATAATATTATCACATTTTATATACCAAACTATTTAATTCTTGCATTCATATCACATATCATTAAATTCCATTTAGAAATACTTCCAAGTTCCACATACGATCACTCCATGCTTTTTGCATTCATATTATTTCATATATACATTCACATTTGCACATATGCATATACACTATGTTTCGTGTGTTCACATAATACAATTTTTTATAAGTATCATTTCATATGTAATTAAGTATAACAAACTTATAAATATACATTATATTCATATTCAAGCCAACGTAATTTTATAGGATAAATAATTTATCCATATTTATATAAAATATATTCTTTTTAATATATATATATATTACCATTTATAGGTATATATTCATATAAATATATAAAAATAATTTTCATATATAAAGAATAATTTATATATATCGAATCATCAAGCAAAGGATAAGCTTCAGTGGATCGCAGTATGGCAGCTGCTCAACCACTTACAACACCTTGCCTGTTACAAAAGTCGTTTACAATTGATTCTAGGCTTTGTCATTGTATTAAATAATGTTTTTATATGCAACTAGCGCGGCATCAGGTGATCGATGATCCTCCCAATTTACTATGTTACAAATTACATTGGCATCACATCCATTGTCGTTTATAAATAAATTATAAACTTTTAATGGTTTAGAAGCCATACAATGCAAATTGCCCCTTATTTATCATTGCAGTCCAGCACGGATACGACCTTAGAGGCGTTCAGGCATAATCCAACGGACGTAGCGTCATACCACTGTTCGCTCGAACAAGTATTGTGCCATTGGTCCGTACCTGCGGTTCCTCTCGTACTACGCAGGAATGCTGTCGCAACAACGTTTTGTCATTAGTAGGGTAAAACTAACCTGTCTCACGACGGTCTAAACCCAGCTCACGTTCCCTTGCATGGGTGAACAATCCACGCTTGGTGAATTTTGCTTCACAATGATAGGAAGAGCCGACATCGAAGGATCAAAAAGCGACGTCGCTATGAACGCTTGGCCGCCACAAGCCAGTTATCCCTATGGTAACTTTTCTGACACCTCTTGTTAAAACTCTTTAAACCAAAAGGATCGATAGGCCGACTTTTGCTGTCCCTGTGTGTACTGAACACCGAGATCAAGTCAGCATTTGCCCTTTTGCTCTATGTGTGGTTTCTGTCCGCACTGAGCTGGCCTTGGGACACCTCCGTTATTATTTGAGAGATGTACCGCCCCAGTCAAACTCCCTACCTGGCAATGTCCTTGAATTGGATCATACCTGAGTATTGGAGTTATACCAAATTTTCAATTGAAAATACATAATGCATTTTCTCATTAAAGAATTTTTTGCGATTATATAACAAACTCGTGATACTTTGATCAAGAAGCTTGCATCAAACCCAATACCATAAGATATAATAAATATATCCGTATAATGGCTAGGAATGATACACGTTTCCATTTAATCAAGTAAGTAAGGAAACAATAAGAGTAGTGGTATTTCATTGTCGATACCAAACCGAATCTAATATCTCCCACTTATGCTACACCTCTTATGTCTCCTTACACTGCCAGATTAGAGTCAAGCTCAAAAGGGTCTTCTTTCCCCGCTAATTATTCCAAGCCCGTTCCCTTGGCTGTGGTTTCGCTAGATAGTATAGGGACAGTAGGAATCTCGTTAATCCATTCATGCGCGTCACTAATTAGATGACGAGGCATTTGGCTACCTTAAGAGAGTCATAGTTACTCCCGCCGTTGACCCGCGCTTACTTGAATTTCTTCACTTTGACATTCAGAGCACTGGGCAGAAATCACATTGTGTCAACACCCGCTAGGGCCTCACATGCTTTGTTTTAATTAGACAGTCGGATTCCCCAAGTCCGTGCCAGTTCTGAATTGATTGTTAATTGATAATCGTTATAATTAATAAGAACTAACTGGTTTAACCCAATTAGTATTCTTAAAAATTTTAGCAAGAAAGTTCCACAATTGGCTACGTAACTAAACTATCCGGGAACAAGTAACTACCATAAATGATAGAAACTCTATTTACCCAGAACGAGCACATACCATGTTATTGTTTCCCAATCAAGCCCGACTATCTCAATCTTCAGAGCCAATCCTTATCCCGAAGTTACGGATCTAATTTGCCGACTTCCCTTACCTACATTATTCTATCGACTAGAGACTCTTCACCTTGGAGACCAG
>NW_020825710.1:0-22768 GCF_003286085.1 Drosophila persimilis
AACAATCCAACGCTTGGTGAATTTTGCTTCACAATGATAGGAAGAGCCGACATCGAAGGATCAAAAAGCGACGTCCGCTATGAACGCTTGGCCGCCACAAGCCAGTTATCCCTATGGTAACTTTTCTGACACCTCTTGTTAAAAACTCTTTAAACCAAAAGGATCGATAGGCCGAGCTTTTGCTGTCCCTGTGTGTACTGAACACCGAGATCAAGTCAGCATTTGCCCTTTTGCTCTATGTGTGGTTTCTGTCCGCACTGAGCTGGCCTTGGGACACCTCCGTTATTATTTGAGAGATGTACCGCCCCAGTCAAACTCCCTACCTGGCAATGTCCTTGAATTGGATCATACCTGAGTAATTGGAGTTATACCAAATTTTCAAATTGAAAATACATAAATGCATTTTCTCATTAAAGAATTTGTTTGCGATTATATAACAAACTCGTGATACTTTGATCAAGAAGCTTGCATCAAAACCCAATACCATAAGATATAATAAATATATCCGTATAATGGCTAGGAAATGATACACGTTCCATTTAATCAAGTAAGTAAGGAAACAATAAGAGTAGTGGTATTTCATTGTCGATACCAAACCGAAATCTAATATCTCCCACTTATGCTACACCTCTTATGTCTCCTTACACTGCCAGATTAGAGTCAAGCTCAAAAGGGTCTTCTTTCCCCGCTAATTATTCCAAGCCCGTTCCCTTGGCTGTGGTTTCGCTAGATAGTAGATAGGGACAGTAGGAATCTCGTTAATCCATTCATGCGCGTCACTAATTAGATGACGAGGCATTTGGCTACCTTAAGAGAGTCATAGTTACTCCCGCCGTTGACCCGCGCTTACTTGAATTTCTTCACTTTGACATTCAGAGCACTGGGCAGAAATCACATTGTGTCAACACCCGCTAGGGCCATCACAATGCTTTGTTTTAATTAGACAGTCGGATTCCCCAAGTCCGTGCCAGTTCTGAATTGATTGTTAATTGATAATCGTTATAATTAATAAGAACTAACTGGTTTAACCCAATTAGTATTCTTAAAAATTTTAGCAAGAAAGTTCCACAATTGGCTACGTAACTAAACTATCCGGGGAACAAGTAACTACCATAAATGATAGAAACTCTATTTACCCAGAACGAGCACATAAACCATGTTATTGTTTCCCAATCAAGCCCGACTATCTCAATCTTCAGAGCCAATCCTTATCCCGAAGTTACGGATCTAATTTGCCGACTTCCCTTACCTACATTATTCTATCGACTAGAGACTCTTCACCTTGGAGACCAGCTGCGGATATTGGTACGGCCTGTTGAGAAGTTTGCGTGTCCCCACCATAAATTTTCAAGGTCCGAGGAGAAAATATCGACACAACAGTATATGTCATGCTCTTCTAGCCCATCTACCATATCTCTCTGCGAAAGACTTCCATGGTAGTACGGCTATAAAACAGAAAAGAAAACTCTTCCGATATCTCTCGACGGCTTCTTTATGGTCGTTCCTGTTGCCAGGATGAGCACGAGGCCCATATTTAATAACAAACGGATACTCAACAGGTTACGGAATTGGAACCGTATTCCCTTTCGTTCAAAATTATTCAAGTATTTAAAAATCATAAAAGATTTGACAATATTACTCACTGATTTTTTACTTGAAAATTTTCGGCTTTCGCCTTGAACTTAGGACCGACTAACTCGTGATCAACCACTGTTCACACGAAACCCTTCTCCACTTCAGTCCTCCAAGGTCTCATTCGATTATTTGCTACTACCACCAAGATCTGTGCCAATGGCAGCTCCATGAAGGCTTACGCCAAACACTTCTACGCATACCATTGTACCTTCCTACTCACTAAAGTTTCAAAATTTATATCACAAGTAATATAAATCATCTACTTTAGCGGTAATGTATAGGTATACAACTTAAGCGCCATCCATTTTAAGGGCTAGTTGCTTCGGCAGGTGAGTTGTTACACACTCCTTAGCGGATTTCGACTTCCATGATCACCGTCCTGCTGTTTTAAGCAACCAACGCCTTTCATGGTTTCTGCATGAGTTGTTAATTTGGGCACCGTAACATTACGTTTGGTTCATCCCACAGCGCCAGTTCTGCTTACCAAAAGTGGCCCACTGGGCACATTATATCATAACCTTAAACTTCATATCAAGAAAGTTAAGGTTCTTACCCATTTAAAGTTTGAGAATAGGTTAAGATCGTTTCGACCCTAAGGCCTCTAATCATTCGCTTTACCAGATAAGATTATTTTATATAACATTAAAATGCACCAGCTATCCTGAGGGAAACTTCGGAAGGAACCAGCTACTAGATGGTTCGATTGGTCTTTCGCCCCTATACTCAATTCTGACAATCGATTTGCACGTCAGAACTGTTTCGGTCTTCCATCAGGGTTTCCCCTGACTTCAACCTGATCAAGTATAGTTCACCATCTTTCGGGTCACAGCATATATGCTCAAGGTACGTTCCAGTTAGAGGCATAAATAATATAAATATTATTATACATAACTATATAGAACGCCCCGGGATTGTGTTAATTATCTATAAATAGTTAAAAAACTAATCCCATTATTAGTCAAGTTAATTACGCTATTAGGTTTATCTCCCAATAACTTGCACATATGTTAGACTCCTTGGTCCGTGTTTCAAGACGGGTCCCGAAGGTATCCTGAATCTTTCGCATTGTTAATCATACAAATGCATATAATAAACACAAAAATCAATGATAATTATGCCATTATATAATTTCGAAAAATTAACGCACTGTATTAATTTTAATTTATCAACACTTTATCAAATTAATGACATTTATTCTATGTTAAAATGCAAGCATAATAATTTGAATAAACTATAAGTCATATTTTATGATAAATTTGTTATATGCTAATAGATTACAATGTCCTTATATGGAAAAAATGCACACTATTATTATAATATTGTTAAAATATTACAACTTTAATGATGAATTTTCCATAACGGATATTCAGGTTCATCGGGCTTAACCTCTAAGCAGTTTCACGTACTGTTTAACTCTCTATTCAGAGTTCTTTTCAACTTTCCCTCACGGTACTTGTTTACTATCGGTCTCATGGTTATATTTAGTTTTAGATGGAGTTTACCACCCACTTAGTGCTGCACTATCAAGCAACACGACTCTTTGGAAACATCATCTAGTAATCATTAACGTTATACGGGCCTGGCACCCTCTATGGGTAAATGGCCTCATTTAAGAAGGACTTAAATCGTTAATTTCTCATACTAGAATATTGACGCTCCATACACTGCATCTCACGTTTGCCATATAGACAAAGTGACTTAGTGCTGAACTGATTTCTTTTCGCTCGCCGCTACTAAGAAAATCCTGGTTAGTTTCTTTTCCTCCCCTAATTAATATGCTTAAATTCAGGGGGTAGTCCCATATGAGTTGAGGTTGTATATACGTATATTAAAATTTATAATGATAATTACACTATATTATTATATATAGAGCGTTCTCATAATGAAATCATTATAATATTCGTATTTTATAACGAATATCACGAAGAATATTAAATATTTATATTTACAACAAAATTTCCTTTCGAAACATTAATAAGAGGCAATTCTAGATGAAAAAACTTTAATTATTTTTTTATGCTAGACATTCCTCAGTATTATTTGATTCAAAAAGGACAAAAAAATATATATTTTTCTTCGTTCTTCTCACACAAATATATACAACAATGAGAGATAATGCGTTTCCATTTAATATCAATATTATGAATATATATATATATATATCCAATAATATACAATATGCTTAAAAATTTCGTAAAATTTTTAAACAACTTATTTAGCATAGTCTTACAACCCTCAACCATATGTAGTCCAAGCAGCACTATAAAATTAATTAAAGTACCAAACAGCATGGACTGCGATATGCGTTCAAAATGTCGATGTTCATGTGTCCTGCAGTTCACACGATGACGCACAGTTTGCTGCGTTCTTCATCGACCCATGAGCCGAGTGATCCACCGCTTAGAGTGATTAAAATTTGTTTATTCATTTATTTGTCAGATATGTCTTTATTGAAAGAAATTAAAAATACACCATTTTACTGGCATATATCAATTCCTTCAATAAATTTTAGTTTTATCCTAAAAGAATGTTGCGAAATGTCTTAGTTTTATATAAGCGATATATTACCATATTTTTAAATAATATAATATGTATTTTGGCTTGTTTGATAATTATCAATTTATATAAAAGTATTAACCTGAAATCAGGTACAACATTGTACTTTTTAGGCTGTTGCATTAACCAATGTATGCCCATAGCTATGATGGACAATACATATTCGCAACGCGTGCATACTATGGTACATATGCACACAGATTTTATAAATCAATATTATTGTAATAATATCATCAATATGTATTTATATATTAATTGCTACACACATAGAACACAATGTTATATGTATAGCTACTACTAAATGAGTATATTGGCAATATAATTAATATAAACATATAATATATACAACTGAATATATTTTATTTTACAATTATGATTTTATAAAAACATATTTTGTTTGGTAAATTGGCAATATATATATATTTTTGTTAACGGTAGAAACATACAATAATGATCCTTCCGCAGGTTCACCTACGGAAACCTTGTTACGACTTTTACTTCCTCTAAATAATCAAGTTCGGTCAACTTTTGCGAAACAACCGTAACACGCAAGGCGTCACAGTGATCACGTCCGGAGACCTCACTAAATAATTCAATCGGTAGTAGCGACGGGCGGTGTGTACAAAGGGCAGGGACGTAATCAATGCGAGTTAATGACTCACACTTACTGGGAATTCCAAGTTCATGTGAACAGTTTCAGTTCACAATCCCAAGCATGAAAGTGGTTCAGCGGTTTACCCGGACCTCTCGGTCTAGGAAATACACGTTGATACTTTCATTGTAGCGCGCGTGCAGCCCAGGACATCTAAGGGCATCACAGACCTGTTATTGCTCAATCTCATTATTGCTAGACGCAATTTGTCCATTTAAGAAGCTAGTGTCCTTATAATGGGACAAACCAACAGGTACGGCTCCACTTATATAAACACATTCAAACACAATAAACATTTTACTGCCACCATGAATGAAGGCTATATAAGCTTCAACACCATAATCCTGAAGATATCTATTTAATATATTTGAGTCTCGTTCGTTATCGGAATTAACCAGACAAATCACTCCACGAACTAAGAACGGCCATGCACCACCACCCATAGATTCGAGAAAGAGCTATCAATCTGTCTTACACACTTATGTTCGGACCTGGTAAGTTTTCCCGTGTTGAGTCAAATTAAGCCGCAGGCTCCACTCCTGGTGGTGCCCTTCCGTCAATTCCTTTAAGTTTCAGCTTTGCAACCATACTTCCCCCGGAGCCCAAAAGCTTTGGTTTCCCGGGAAGCGACTGAGAGAGCCATAAAAGTAGCTACACCCAATTGCTAGCTGGCATCGTTTATGGTTAGAACTAGGGCGGTATCTGATCGCCTTCGAACCTCTAACTTTCGTTCTTGATTAATGAAAACATCTTTGGCAAATGCTTTCGCTTAAGTTAGTCTTACGACGGTCCAAGAATTTCACCTCTCGCGTCGTAATACTAATGCCCCCAAACTGCTTCTATTAATCATTACCTCTTGATCTGAAAACCAATGAAAGCAGAACAGAGGTCTTATTTCATTATCCCATGCACAGAATATTCAGGCATTTGAAGCCTGCTTTAAGCACTCTAATTTGTTCAAAGTAATTGTACCGGCCCACAATAACACTCGATGAAGAGCACTAATGCAGGTTTTTAAATAGGAGGAATATATAAAAAAATACAAGTACTTAATTATATATAAGAACTCCACCGGTAATACGCTTACATACATAAAGGTATAGTACTAACCACAATTGTAAGTTGTACTACCCGTATGAAGCACAAGTTCAACTACGAACGTTTTAACCGCAACAACTTTAATATACGCTATTGGAGCTGGAATTACCGCGGCTGCTGGCACCAGACTTGCCCTCCAATTGGTCCTTGTTAAAGGATTTAAAGTGTACTCATTCCAATTACAGGGCCTCGGATATGAGTCCTGTATTGTTATTTTTCGTCACTACCTCCCCGAGCTGGGAGTGGGTAATTTACGCGCCTGCTGCCTTCCTTAGATGTGGTAGCCGTTTCTCAGGCTCCCTCTCCGGAATCGAACCCTGATTCCCCGTTACCCGTTGCAACCATGGTAGTCCTAGATACTACCATCAAAAGTTGATAGGGCAGACATTTGAAAGATCTGTCGTCGGTACAAGACCATACGATCTGCATGTTATCTAGAGTTCAACCAATGTAACGATCTTACGATCGCTTGGTTTTAGCCTAATAAAAGCACACGTCCCATAAGGTCCGTGTTTTAATTGCATGTATTAGCTCTAGAATTACCACAGTTATCCAAGTAACTGTTAACGATCTAAGGAACCATAACTGATATAATGAGCCTTTTGCGGTTTCACTTTTAATTCGTGTGTACTTAGACATGCATGGCTTAATCTTTGAGACAAGCATATAACTACTGGCAGGATCAACCAGAATAATGTTTTCGTTTCGTGCGCATACGCTCACATATGTAAATATTTGACAACTCAATAATACTTTTGAATAAAAAAAAAAAATAAATAATTATTTTTTATCAACAGTTTATGAGAATTTGTTAAACGATTGTGGCCATTTTTATATAGCATTCACATTCGCCATTTTTCTCTATATAAATATATATATTTTATTATATACATTTTTTTTTCGTTCAAAAATATCTTTTTATTTGCACTTAATATATTATCACACGTATATAGGCTTAAACCAATATTAATTGTGTTTAAACTATGTATTTTGACAACAAATTTAAAATTTATCCAATTTCGTATGCGTTTTTTGTGATATACATTAAATAAAACCAAACACATGAGTTCATGTGGAATGGAATTTATATATTTTGGCAATATTTGAATTTGCATATAAATCGCTTTGATTATATATGCTGGTACATTGTTGAAATGGCACTCATACAATATTTAATCATATAAGACCATTTCCAAAAATTCACGATAATAATTCGAAACAGAAATGATATATACTAAATAGTATATATCTTGGTTAGTTTCACTATATTATCTTTATTAAGATCAATTTGAAAACAAATATCTCCTATTAAACACTACTTTGAGTATAATGACAACATATAATAATATTATATACAATACTGTACCAAATATTGTATACAATACCGATGGACATCAACTGTCCATCATGTATAGGTTTTCTGCCACGCTTTCCGCAAATCGGGTATTTTTGCTTTAGAGTGCCTCTTAACAATAGTTTCTTTTCGTATTTTAATAAAAAATACAATACTATCACTTCAAAATTATTCATATATATTAAGAAATATATATATATTCATATAAAATACACAGACATTGCCGGCTAAGTATATTCCCCATATCATATGAAATAAATTAATAATTTTTCATTATAAAATTTTCATATGAAATATACCATGCACGAGACTACCACTCCCTATATAGGTTTTCTGCCACGCTTTCCGCAAATCGGGTATTTTTACTTGAGAGTGCCTCTTAACAATAGTTTCTTTTCGTATTTTAATAAAAAATACAATACTATCACTTCAAAATTATTCATATATACTAAGAAATATATATATATTCATATAAAATACACAGACATTGCCGGCTAAGTATATTCCCCATATCATATGAAATAAATTAATAATTTTTCATTATAAAATTTTCATATGAAATATACCATGCACGAGACTACCACTCCCTATATAGGTTTTCTGCCACGCTTTCCGCAAATCGGGTATTTTTACTTGAGAGTGCCTCTTAACAATAGTTTCTTTTCGTATTTTAATAAAAAATACAATACTATCACTTCAAAATTATTCATATATACTAAGAAATATATATATATTCATATAAAATACACAGACATTGCCGGCTAAGTATATTCCCCATATCATATGAAATAAATTAATAATTTTTCATTATAAAATTTTCATATGAAATATACCATGCACGAGACTACCACTCCCTATATAGGTTTTCTGCCACGCTTTCCGCAAATCGGGTATTTTTACTTGAGAGTGCCTCTTAACAATAGTTTCTTTTCGTATTTTAATAAAAAATACAATACTATCACTTCAAAATTATTCATATATACTAAGAAATATATATATATTCATATAAAATACACAGACATTGCCGGCTAAGTATATTCCCCATATCATATGAAATAAATTAATAATTTTTCATTATAAAATTTTCATATGAAATATACCATGCACGAGACTACCACTCCCTATATAGGTTTTCTGCCACGCTTTCCGCAAATCAGGTATTTTTACTTGAGAGTACCTTTTAAAAATAGTTTCTTTTCGTATTTTAATACAAAATATTATACTATCACTTCAAAATTATTCATATATATTAAGAAAAATATATATACGCATATAAAATAAACAGACATTGCCGACTTAGTATGTTCCCCATATCATATGAAATTAAATTAATTATTTTTCATTACATTCATCATTCATTTACATGAAAGATATCATATCAGCTGGTATCTTTGCTTTAATTTCACATATACACGTAATATATCTATTTATATTAAATAAATTTTTATATTTTCTATATTTATAATCGCAATGTGATTATGCTATAATGTTATATTATATATGAGAAACATTCCCATATCCATATCCATATCCATATAAAACCTAATATTGATACTTTATAGCACACCTCGGCGTTATTTGTTATTTTTATTCATTATAACACAATTTCAAAAATATACATATATTTTTGTAAATATGTATATAAAATATATCATTATATTTTCTCTATTCAAAATCAAATCATACTCATGTTATAATTTTTAGGATATGGTGAATGTTTCCCCATATCCATAATATTGTCATTTTATATACAAAACTATTTAATTCTTGCATTTATATCACATATCATTGAATTCCAATATTAGAAATACTTCCAAGTTCCACATACGATCACTCCAAATATACATATATTTGTACATATGTATATAAAATATATCTTTATATTTTCTGTATTCATAATCAAATCATGCTCATGTTATAATATAACATATAATATTATCACATTTTATATACCAAACTATTTAATTCTTGCATTCATATCACATATCATTAAATTCCAATATTAGAAATACTTCCAAGTTCCACATACGATCACTCCATGCTTTTTGCATTCATATTATTTCATATATACATTCACATTTGCACATATGCATATACACTATGTTTCGTGTGTTCACATAATACAATTTTTATAAGTATCATTTCATATGTAATTAAGTATAACAAACTTATAATATAACATTATATTCATATTCAAGCCAACGTAATTTATATAGGATAAATAATTTATCCATATTTATATAAAATATATTCTTTTTAATATATATATATATATTACCATTTATAGGTATATATTCATATAAATATATAAAAATAATTTTCATATATAAAGAATAAATTTATATATATCGAATCATCAAGCAAAGGATAAGCTTCAGTGGATCGCAGTATGGCAGCTGCTCAACCACTTACAACACCTTGCCTGTTACAAAAGTCGTTTACAATTGATTCTAGGCTTTGTCATTGTATTAAATAATGTTTTTATATGCAACTAGCGCGGCATCAGGTGATCGATGATCCTCCCAATTTACTATGTTACAAATTACATTGGCATCACATCCATTGTCGTTTATAAAATAAATTATAAACTTTTAATGGTTTAGAAGCCATACAATGCAAATTGCCCCTTATTTATCATTGCAGTCCAGCACGGATACGACCTTAGAGGCGTTCAGGCATAATCCAACGGACGTAGCGTCATACCACTGTTCGCTCGAACAAGTATTGTGCCATTGGTCCGTACCTGCGGTTCCTCTCGTACTACGCAGGAATGCTGTCGCAACAACGTTTTGTCATTAGTAGGGTAAAACTAACCTGTCTCACGACGGTCTAAACCCAGCTCACGTTCCCTTGCATGGGTGAACAATCCAACGCTTGGTGAATTTTGCTTCACAATGATAGGAAGAGCCGACATCGAAGGATCAAAAAGCGACGTCGCTATGAACGCTTGGCCGCCACAAGCCAGTTATCCCTATGGTAACTTTTCTGACACCTCTTGTTAAAAACTCTTTAAACCAAAAGGATCGATAGGCCGAGCTTTTGCTGTCCCTGTGTGTACTGAACACCGAGATCAAGTCAGCATTTGCCCTTTTGCTCTATGTGTGGTTTCTGTCCGCACTGAGCTGGCCTTGGGACACCTCCGTTATTATTTGAGAGATGTACCGCCCCAGTCAAACTCCCTACCTGGCAATGTCCTTGAATTGGATCATACCTGAGTAATTGGAGTTATACCAAATTTTCAAATTGAAAATACATAAATGCATTTTCTCATTAAAGAATTTGTTTGCGATTATATAACAAACTCGTGATACTTTGATCAAGAAGCTTGCATCAAAACCCAATACCATAAGATATAATAAATATATCCGTATAATGGCTAGGAAATGATACACGTTCCATTTAATCAAGTAAGTAAGGAAACAATAAGAGTAGTGGTATTTCATTGTCGATACCAAACCGAAATCTAATATCTCCCACTTATGCTACACCTCTTATGTCTCCTTACACTGCCAGATTAGAGTCAAGCTCAAAAGGGTCTTCTTTCCCCGCTAATTATTCCAAGCCCGTTCCCTTGGCTGTGGTTTCGCTAGATAGTAGATAGGGACAGTAGGAATCTCGTTAATCCATTCATGCGCGTCACTAATTAGATGACGAGGCATTTGGCTACCTTAAGAGAGTCATAGTTACTCCCGCCGTTGACCCGCGCTTACTTGAATTTCTTCACTTTGACATTCAGAGCACTGGGCAGAAATCACATTGTGTCAACACCCGCTAGGGCCATCACAATGCTTTGTTTTAATTAGACAGTCGGATTCCCCAAGTCCGTGCCAGTTCTGAATTGATTGTTAATTGATAATCGTTATAATTAATAAGAACTAACTGGTTTAACCCAATTAGTATTCTTAAAAATTTTAGCAAGAAAGTTCCACAATTGGCTACGTAACTAAACTATCCGGGGAACAAGTAACTACCATAAATGATAGAAACTCTATTTACCCAGAACGAGCACATAAACCATGTTATTGTTTCCCAATCAAGCCCGACTATCTCAATCTTCAGAGCCAATCCTTATCCCGAAGTTACGGATCTAATTTGCCGACTTCCCTTACCTACATTATTCTATCGACTAGAGACTCTTCACCTTGGAGACCAGCTGCGGATATTGGTACGGCCTGTTGAGAAGTTTGCGTGTCCCCACCATAAATTTTCAAGGTCCGAGGAGAAAATATCGACACAACAGTATATGTCATGCTCTTCTAGCCCATCTACCATATCTCTCTGCGAAAGACTTCCATGGTAGTACGGCTATAAAACAGAAAAGAAAACTCTTCCGATATCTCTCGACGGCTTCTTTATGGTCGTTCCTGTTGCCAGGATGAGCACGAGGCCCATATTTAATAACAAACGGATACTCAACAGGTTACGGAATTGGAACCGTATTCCCTTTCGTTCAAAATTATTCAAGTATTTAAAAATCATAAAAGATTTGACAATATTACTCACTGATTTTTTACTTGAAAATTTTCGGCTTTCGCCTTGAACTTAGGACCGACTAACTCGTGATCAACCACTGTTCACACGAAACCCTTCTCCACTTCAGTCCTCCAAGGTCTCATTCGATTATTTGCTACTACCACCAAGATCTGTGCCAATGGCAGCTCCATGAAGGCTTACGCCAAACACTTCTACGCATACCATTGTACCTTCCTACTCACTAAAGTTTCAAAATTTATATCACAAGTAATATAAATCATCTACTTTAGCGGTAATGTATAGGTATACAACTTAAGCGCCATCCATTTTAAGGGCTAGTTGCTTCGGCAGGTGAGTTGTTACACACTCCTTAGCGGATTTCGACTTCCATGATCACCGTCCTGCTGTTTTAAGCAACCAACGCCTTTCATGGTTTCTGCATGAGTTGTTAATTTGGGCACCGTAACATTACGTTTGGTTCATCCCACAGCGCCAGTTCTGCTTACCAAAAGTGGCCCACTGGGCACATTATATCATAACCTTAAACTTCATATCAAGAAAGTTAAGGTTCTTACCCATTTAAAGTTTGAGAATAGGTTAAGATCGTTTCGACCCTAAGGCCTCTAATCATTCGCTTTACCAGATAAGATTATTTTATATAACATTAAAATGCACCAGCTATCCTGAGGGAAACTTCGGAAGGAACCAGCTACTAGATGGTTCGATTGGTCTTTCGCCCCTATACTCAATTCTGACAATCGATTTGCACGTCAGAACTGTTTCGGTCTTCCATCAGGGTTTCCCCTGACTTCAACCTGATCAAGTATAGTTCACCATCTTTCGGGTCACAGCATATATGCTCAAGGTACGTTCCAGTTAGAGGCATAAATAATATAAATATTATTATACATAACTATATAGAACGCCCCGGGATTGTGTTAATTATCTATAAATAGTTAAAAAACTAATCCCATTATTAGTCAAGTTAATTACGCTATTAGGTTTATCTCCCAATAACTTGCACATATGTTAGACTCCTTGGTCCGTGTTTCAAGACGGGTCCCGAAGGTATCCTGAATCTTTCGCATTGTTAATCATACAAATGCATATAATAAACACAAAAATCAATGATAATTATGCCATTATATAATTTCGAAAAATTAACGCACTGTATTAATTTTAATTTATCAACACTTTATCAAATTAATGACATTTATTCTATGTTAAAATGCAAGCATAATAATTTGAATAAACTATAAGTCATATTTTATGATAAATTTGTTATATGCTAATAGATTACAATGTCCTTATATGGAAAAAATGCACACTATTATTATAATATTGTTAAAATATTACAACTTTAATGATGAATTTTCCATAACGGATATTCAGGTTCATCGGGCTTAACCTCTAAGCAGTTTCACGTACTGTTTAACTCTCTATTCAGAGTTCTTTTCAACTTTCCCTCACGGTACTTGTTTACTATCGGTCTCATGGTTATATTTAGTTTTAGATGGAGTTTACCACCCACTTAGTGCTGCACTATCAAGCAACACGACTCTTTGGAAACATCATCTAGTAATCATTAACGTTATACGGGCCTGGCACCCTCTATGGGTAAATGGCCTCATTTAAGAAGGACTTAAATCGTTAATTTCTCATACTAGAATATTGACGCTCCATACACTGCATCTCACGTTTGCCATATAGACAAAGTGACTTAGTGCTGAACTGATTTCTTTTCGCTCGCCGCTACTAAGAAAATCCTGGTTAGTTTCTTTTCCTCCCCTAATTAATATGCTTAAATTCAGGGGGTAGTCCCATATGAGTTGAGGTTGTATATACGTATATTAAAATTTATAATGATAATTACACTATATTATTATATATAGAGCGTTCTCATAATGAAATCATTATAATATTCGTATTTTATAACGAATATCACGAAGAATATTAAATATTTATATTTACAACAAAATTTCCTTTCGAAACATTAATAAGAGGCAATTCTAGATGAAAAAACTTTAATTATTTTTTTATGCTAGACATTCCTCAGTATTATTTGATTCAAAAAGGACAAAAAAATATATATTTTTCTTCGTTCTTCTCACACAAATATATACAACAATGAGAGATAATGCGTTTCCATTTAATATCAATATTATGAATATATATATATATATATCCAATAATATACAATATGCTTAAAAATTTCGTAAAATTTTTAAACAACTTATTTAGCATAGTCTTACAACCCTCAACCATATGTAGTCCAAGCAGCACTATAAAATTAATTAAAGTACCAAACAGCATGGACTGCGATATGCGTTCAAAATGTCGATGTTCATGTGTCCTGCAGTTCACACGATGACGCACAGTTTGCTGCGTTCTTCATCGACCCATGAGCCGAGTGATCCACCGCTTAGAGTGATTAAAATTTGTTTATTCATTTATTTGTCAGATATGTCTTTATTGAAAGAAATTAAAAATACACCATTTTACTGGCATATATCAATTCCTTCAATAAATTTTAGTTTTATCCTAAAAGAATGTTGCGAAATGTCTTAGTTTTATATAAGCGATATATTACCATATTTTTAAATAATATAATATGTATTTTGGCTTGTTTGATAATTATCAATTTATATAAAAGTATTAACCTGAAATCAGGTACAACATTGTACTTTTTAGGCTGTTGCATTAACCAATGTATGCCCATAGCTATGATGGACAATACATATTCGCAACGCGTGCATACTATGGTACATATGCACACAGATTTTATAAATCAATATTATTGTAATAATATCATCAATATGTATTTATATATTAATTGCTACACACATAGAACACAATGTTATATGTATAGCTACTACTAAATGAGTATATTGGCAATATAATTAATATAAACATATAATATATACAACTGAATATATTTTATTTTACAATTATGATTTTATAAAAACATATTTTGTTTGGTAAATTGGCAATATATATATATTTTTGTTAACGGTAGAAACATACAATAATGATCCTTCCGCAGGTTCACCTACGGAAACCTTGTTACGACTTTTACTTCCTCTAAATAATCAAGTTCGGTCAACTTTTGCGAAACAACCGTAACACGCAAGGCGTCACAGTGATCACGTCCGGAGACCTCACTAAATAATTCAATCGGTAGTAGCGACGGGCGGTGTGTACAAAGGGCAGGGACGTAATCAATGCGAGTTAATGACTCACACTTACTGGGAATTCCAAGTTCATGTGAACAGTTTCAGTTCACAATCCCAAGCATGAAAGTGGTTCAGCGGTTTACCCGGACCTCTCGGTCTAGGAAATACACGTTGATACTTTCATTGTAGCGCGCGTGCAGCCCAGGACATCTAAGGGCATCACAGACCTGTTATTGCTCAATCTCATTATTGCTAGACGCAATTTGTCCATTTAAGAAGCTAGTGTCCTTATAATGGGACAAACCAACAGGTACGGCTCCACTTATATAAACACATTCAAACACAATAAACATTTTACTGCCACCATGAATGAAGGCTATATAAGCTTCAACACCATAATCCTGAAGATATCTATTTAATATATTTGAGTCTCGTTCGTTATCGGAATTAACCAGACAAATCACTCCACGAACTAAGAACGGCCATGCACCACCACCCATAGATTCGAGAAAGAGCTATCAATCTGTCTTACACACTTATGTTCGGACCTGGTAAGTTTTCCCGTGTTGAGTCAAATTAAGCCGCAGGCTCCACTCCTGGTGGTGCCCTTCCGTCAATTCCTTTAAGTTTCAGCTTTGCAACCATACTTCCCCCGGAGCCCAAAAGCTTTGGTTTCCCGGGAAGCGACTGAGAGAGCCATAAAAGTAGCTACACCCAATTGCTAGCTGGCATCGTTTATGGTTAGAACTAGGGCGGTATCTGATCGCCTTCGAACCTCTAACTTTCGTTCTTGATTAATGAAAACATCTTTGGCAAATGCTTTCGCTTAAGTTAGTCTTACGACGGTCCAAGAATTTCACCTCTCGCGTCGTAATACTAATGCCCCCAAACTGCTTCTATTAATCATTACCTCTTGATCTGAAAACCAATGAAAGCAGAACAGAGGTCTTATTTCATTATCCCATGCACAGAATATTCAGGCATTTGAAGCCTGCTTTAAGCACTCTAATTTGTTCAAAGTAATTGTACCGGCCCACAATAACACTCGATGAAGAGCACTAATGCAGGTTTTTAAATAGGAGGAATATATAAAAAAATACAAGTACTTAATTATATATAAGAACTCCACCGGTAATACGCTTACATACATAAAGGTATAGTACTAACCACAATTGTAAGTTGTACTACCCGTATGAAGCACAAGTTCAACTACGAACGTTTTAACCGCAACAACTTTAATATACGCTATTGGAGCTGGAATTACCGCGGCTGCTGGCACCAGACTTGCCCTCCAATTGGTCCTTGTTAAAGGATTTAAAGTGTACTCATTCCAATTACAGGGCCTCGGATATGAGTCCTGTATTGTTATTTTTCGTCACTACCTCCCCGAGCTGGGAGTGGGTAATTTACGCGCCTGCTGCCTTCCTTAGATGTGGTAGCCGTTTCTCAGGCTCCCTCTCCGGAATCGAACCCTGATTCCCCGTTACCCGTTGCAACCATGGTAGTCCTAGATACTACCATCAAAAGTTGATAGGGCAGACATTTGAAAGATCTGTCGTCGGTACAAGACCATACGATCTGCATGTTATCTAGAGTTCAACCAATGTAACGATCTTACGATCGCTTGGTTTTAGCCTAATAAAAGCACACGTCCCATAAGGTCCGTGTTTTAATTGCATGTATTAGCTCTAGAATTACCACAGTTATCCAAGTAACTGTTAACGATCTAAGGAACCATAACTGATATAATGAGCCTTTTGCGGTTTCACTTTTAATTCGTGTGTACTTAGACATGCATGGCTTAATCTTTGAGACAAGCATATAACTACTGGCAGGATCAACCAGAATAATGTTTTCGTTTCGTGCGCATACGCTCACATATGTAAATATTTGACAACTCAATAATACTTTTGAATAAAAAAAAAAAAATAAATAATTATTTTTTATCAACAGTTTATGAGAATTTGTTAAACGATTGTGGCCATTTTTATATAGCATTCACATTCGCCATTTTTCTCTATATAAATATATATATTTTATTATATACATTTTTTTTTCGTTCAAAAATATCTTTTTATTTGCACTTAATATATTATCACACGTATATAGGCTTAAACCAATATTAATTGTGTTTAAACTATGTATTTTGACAACAAATTTAAAATTTATCCAATTTCGTATGCGTTTTTTGTGATATACATTAAATAAAACCAAACACATGAGTTCATGTGGAATGGAATTTATATATTTTGGCAATATTTGAATTTGCATATAAATCGCTTTGATTATATATGCTGGTACATTGTTGAAATGGCACTCATACAATATTTAATCATATAAGACCATTTCCAAAAATTCACGATAATAATTCGAAACAGAAATGATATATACTAAATAGTATATATCTTGGTTAGTTTCACTATATTATCTTTATTAAGATCAATTTGAAAACAAATATCTCCTATTAAACACTACTTTGAGTATAATGACAACATATAATAATATTATATACAATACTGTACCAAATATTGTATACAATACCGATGGACATCAACTGTCCATCATGTATAGGTTTTCTGCCACGCTTTCCGCAAATCGGGTATTTTTGCTTTAGAGTGCCTCTTAACAATAGTTTCTTTTCGTATTTTAATAAAAAATACAATACTATCACTTCAAAATTATTCATATATATTAAGAAATATATATATATTCATATAAAATACACAGACATTGCCGGCTAAGTATATTCCCCATATCATATGAAATAAATTAATAATTTTTCATTATAAAATTTTCATATGAAATATACCATGCACGAGACTACCACTCCCTATATAGGTTTTCTGCCACGCTTTCCGCAAATCGGGTATTTTTACTTGAGAGTGCCTCTTAACAATAGTTTCTTTTCGTATTTTAATAAAAAATACAATACTATCACTTCAAAATTATTCATATATATTAAGAAATATATATATATTCATATAAAATACACAGACATTGCCGGCTAAGTATATTCCCCATATCATATGAAATAAATTAATAATTTTTCATTATAAAATTTTCATATGAAATATACCATGCACGAGACTACCACTCCCTATATAGGTTTTCTGCCACGCTTTCCGCAAATCGGGTATTTTTACTTGAGAGTGCCTCTTAACAATAGTTTCTTTTCGTATTTTAATAAAAAATACAATACTATCACTTCAAAATTATTCATATATACTAAGAAATATATATATATTCATATAAAATACACAGACATTGCCGGCTAAGTATATTCCCCATATCATATGAAATAAATTAATAATTTTTCATTATAAAATTTTCATATGAAATATACCATGCACGAGACTACCACTCCCTATATAGGTTTTCTGCCACGCTTTCCGCAAATCGGGTATTTTTACTTGAGAGTGCCTCTTAACAATAGTTTCTTTTCGTATTTTAATAAAAAATACAATACTATCACTTCAAAATTATTCATATATATTAAGAAATATATATATATTCATATAAAATACACAGACATTGCCGGCTAAGTATATTCCCCATATCATATGAAATAAATTAATAATTTTTCATTATAAAATTTTCATATGAAATATACCATGCACGAGACTACCACTCCCTATATAGGTTTTCTGCCACGCTTTCCGCAAATCAGGTATTTTTACTTGAGAGTACCTTTTAAAAATAGTTTCTTTTCGTATTTTAATACAAAATATTATACTATCACTTCAAAATTATTCATATATATTAAGAAAAATATATATACGCATATAAAATAAACAGACATTGCCGACTTAGTATGTTCCCCATATCATATGAAATTAAATTAATTATTTTTCATTACATTCATCATTCATTTACATGAAAGATATCATATCAGCTGGTATCTTTGCTTTAATTTCACATATACACGTAATATATCTATTTATATTAAATAAATTTTTATATTTTCTATATTTATAATCGCAATGTGATTATGCTATAATGTTATATTATATATGAGAAACATTCCCATATCCATATCCATATCCATATAAAACCTAATATTGATACTTTATAGCACACCTCGGCGTTATTTGTTATTTTTATTCATTATAACACAATTTCAAAAATATACATATATTTTTGTAAATATGTATATAAAATATATCATTATATTTTCTCTATTCAAAATCAAATCATACTCATGTTATAATTTTTAGGATATGGTGAATGTTTCCCCATATCCATAATATTGTCATTTTATATACAAAACTATTTAATTCTTGCATTTATATCACATATCATTGAATTCCAATATTAGAAATACTTCCAAGTTCCACATACGATCACTCCAAATATACATATATTTGTACATATGTATATAAAATATATCTTTATATTTTCTGTATTCATAATCAAATCATGCTCATGTTATAATATAACATATAATATTATCACATTTTATATACCAAACTATTTAATTCTTGCATTCATATCACATATCATTAAATTCCAATATTAGAAATACTTCCAAGTTCCACATACGATCACTCCATGCTTTTTGCATTCATATTATTTCATATATACATTCACATTTGCACATATGCATATACACTATGTTTCGTGTGTTCACATAATACAATTTTTATAAGTATCATTTCATATGTAATTAAGTATAACAAACTTATAATATAACATTATATTCATATTCAAGCCAACGTAATTTATATAGGATAAATAATTTATCCATATTTATATAAAATATATTCTTTTTAATATATATATATATATTACCATTTATAGGTATATATTCATATAAATATATAAAAATAATTTTCATATATAAAGAATAAATTTATATATATCGAATCATCAAGCAAAGGATAAGCTTCAGTGGATCGCAGTATGGCAGCTGCTCAACCACTTACAACACCTTGCCTGTTACAAAAGTCGTTTACAATTGATTCTAGGCTTTGTCATTGTATTAAATAATGTTTTTATATGCAACTAGCGCGGCATCAGGTGATCGATGATCCTCCCAATTTACTATGTTACAAATTACATTGGCATCACATCCATTGTCGTTTATAAAATAAATTATAAACTTTTAATGGTTTAGAAGCCATACAATGCAAATTGCCCCTTATTTATCATTGCAGTCCAGCACGGATACGACCTTAGAGGCGTTCAGGCATAATCCAACGGACGTAGCGTCATACCACTGTTCGCTCGAACAAGTATTGTGCCATTGGTCCGTACCTGCGGTTCCTCTCGTACTACGCAGGAATGCTGTCGCAACAACGTTTTGTCATTAGTAGGGTAAAACTAACCTGTCTCACGACGGTCTAAACCCAGCTCACGTTCCCTTGCATGGGTGAACAATCCAACGCTTGGTGAATTTTGCTTCACAATGATAGGAAGAGCCGACATCGAAGGATCAAAAAGCGACGTCGCTATGAACGCTTGGCCGCCACAAGCCAGTTATCCCTATGGTAACTTTTCTGACACCTCTTGTTAAAAACTCTTTAAACCAAAAGGATCGATAGGCCGAGCTTTTGCTGTCCCTGTGTGTACTGAACACCGAGATCAAGTCAGCATTTGCCCTTTTGCTCTATGTGTGGTTTCTGTCCGCACTGAGCTGGCCTTGGGACACCTCCGTTATTATTTGAGAGATGTACCGCCCCAGTCAAACTCCCTACCTGGCAATGTCCTTGAATTGGATCATACCTGAGTAATTGGAGTTATACCAAATTTTCAAATTGAAAATACATAAATGCATTTTCTCATTAAAGAATTTGTTTGCGATTATATAACAAACTCGTGATACTTTGATCAAGAAGCTTGCATCAAAACCCAATACCATAAGATATAATAAATATATCCGTATAATGGCTAGGAAATGATACACGTTCCATTTAATCAAGTAAGTAAGGAAACAATAAGAGTAGTGGTATTTCATTGTCGATACCAAACCGAAATCTAATATCTCCCACTTATGCTACACCTCTTATGTCTCCTTACACTGCCAGATTAGAGTCAAGCTCAAAAGGGTCTTCTTTCCCCGCTAATTATTCCAAGCCCGTTCCCTTGGCTGTGGTTTCGCTAGATAGTAGATAGGGACAGTAGGAATCTCGTTAATCCATTCATGCGCGTCACTAATTAGATGACGAGGCATTTGGCTACCTTAAGAGAGTCATAGTTACTCCCGCCGTTGACCCGCGCTTACTTGAATTTCTTCACTTTGACATTCAGAGCACTGGGCAGAAATCACATTGTGTCAACACCCGCTAGGGCCATCACAATGCTTTGTTTTAATTAGACAGTCGGATTCCCCAAGTCCGTGCCAGTTCTGAATTGATTGTTAATTGATAATCGTTATAATTAATAAGAACTAACTGGTTTAACCCAATTAGTATTCTTAAAAATTTTAGCAAGAAAGTTCCACAATTGGCTACGTAACTAAACTATCCGGGGAACAAGTAACTACCATAAATGATAGAAACTCTATTTACCCAGAACGAGCACATAAACCATGTTATTGTTTCCCAATCAAGCCCGACTATCTCAATCTTCAGAGCCAATCCTTATCCCGAAGTTACGGATCTAATTTGCCGACTTCCCTTACCTACATTATTCTATCGACTAGAGACTCTTCACCTTGGAGACCAGCTGCGGATATTGGTACGGCCTGTTGAGAAGTTTGCGTGTCCCCACCATAAATTTTCAAGGTCCGAGGAGAAAATATCGACACAACAGTATATGTCATGCTCTTCTAGCCCATCTACCATATCTCTCTGCGAAAGACTTCCATGGTAGTACGGCTATAAAACAGAAAAGAAAACTCTTCCGATATCTCTCGACGGCTTCTTTATGGTCGTTCCTGTTGCCAGGATGAGCACGAGGCCCATATTTAATAACAAACGGATACTCAACAGGTTACGGAATTGGAACCGTATTCCCTTTCGTTCAAAATTATTCAAGTATTTAAAAATCATAAAAGATTTGACAATATTACTCACTGATTTTTTACTTGAAAATTTTCGGCTTTCGCCTTGAACTTAGGACCGACTAACTCGTGATCAACCACTGTTCACACGAAACCCTTCTCCACTTCAGTCCTCCAAGGTCTCATTCGATTATTTGCTACTACCACCAAGATCTGTGCCAATGGCAGCTCCATGAAGGCTTACGCCAAACACTTCTACGCATACCATTGTACCTTCCTACTCACTAAAGTTTCAAAATTTATATCACAAGTAATATAAATCATCTACTTTAGCGGTAATGTATAGGTATACAACTTAAGCGCCATCCATTTTAAGGGCTAGTTGCTTCGGCAGGTGAGTTGTTACACACTCCTTAGCGGATTTCGACTTCCATGATCACCGTCCTGCTGTTTTAAGCAACCAACGCCTTTCATGGTTTCTGCATGAGTTGTTAATTTGGGCACCGTAACATTACGTTTGGTTCATCCCACAGCGCCAGTTCTGCTTACCAAAAGTGGCCCACTGGGCACATTATATCATAACCTTAAACTTCATATCAAGAAAGTTAAGGTTCTTACCCATTTAAAGTTTGAGAATAGGTTAAGATCGTTTCGACCCTAAGGCCTCTAATCATTCGCTTTACCAGATAAGATTATTTTATATAACATTAAAATGCAACCAGCTATCCTGAGGGAAACTCGGAAGGAACCAGCTACTAGATGGTTCGATTGTCTTTCGCCCCTATACTCAATTCTGACAATCGATTTGCACGTCAGAACTGTTTCGGTCTTCCATCAGGGGTTTCCCCTGACTTCAACCTGATCAAGTATAGTTCACCATCTTTCGG